>NC_058403.1:22008290-22031977 GCF_002201575.2 Neomonachus schauinslandi | reverse complement strand
AGGGCCAGAGGGAGAAGCAGGCTCCCCGCTGAGCCGGGAGCCCGATGTGGGACTCGATCCCAGGACTCCGGGATCATGACCCGAGCCGAAGGCAGTTGCTTAACCAACTGAGCCACCCAGGCGCCCTGTTTTTGACTTTCTAACCTCTGTGGTACAGGAGGCCCCAGAACAGTGTTGGCCTCCAAGGTTAGTGATCCAATCTTACCAGTCTGACACAAAATGCTGAACCAGATATCTGGAAAATTGGGGGAAAAACAGTAATTAAAAAGGAGCAAGCAGATTGGCAGATTAACTGCAGCACAGAACACCAAAAGAAAGGATAATTCTAACAAAAAAAAAAAAAAAGAAAGAAAGAAAGGATAATTCCTTTCCAGATAGAACTAGAAGAAATATAAACTCAGAATAAGTATTAAAAAGCAGGGATGTGGCATGGGGAAATAATAAAAGTGATACGTTAAAAACTGAATTGACAATTGTGTCACTCATTCTGCAACTTATAAAATAAAGCTGACTCACTCTATTTTAAAGATGTCTGTAATATTTTCCTCTAAGGGACACAGACATAGGTTCAAAGTTTACATTTCCTTTACTGTGGATCCAATCCTACAGTTTGATTCAAAAGTAATAAATATTTACATAGTCACAGTATTGTAAACACAGCAATGTATTGTTAATGTTAGAAACAATTTATAGTTAAAAATAGAAGCTTAACTATAATTTTAGAATAAGATACAAATACTATATTCTTTTCAAAAGAAAGACTCAGGGATTAATTTAATAATCTATTATAGAGGTGGGGTGTGTTAGTACATCCTGACTAAAGGTTTTATGTTAAGATACAGAAGATTAGTCATTAAACTATTCACCAGAATTAATAAAAAACAATAGCGTTAACATAGGTAACTTCTATGAATTGGGATTAAAGATAGAGGAAGAAAGGCTTCTAATTTTCATGCATATGGTCTATCTTATTTATGAACTTTGATAATCCCAAACCCTCTCATTGCTACTGAACTCTCAATTATTCCATATTGTTTTCACCGAAAGTTTGAGACCTGTTTTTCCCTTTTATACTGACTCCATCCATTCGGAGGCACAGCATGGATATTTCAACATTTCCTGGACTTTGCACTTGGATCACTGCTGTTTTTGTGTATTCATTTATGCTGGGTGACTGTACCTATTGCTTGAATTCAATAACTGCCAATATGTGTAAGAACCCCAAGTTTTATGTCTAGCTCACTGGTTTCCTCTACACTTTAGACTCAGATATAAAGCTTCCTGCTGGTCATCTCTATATGGGTAATCCAAGGACATCTGGAAGTCATCATATCCAGTGTTGGCTCTCTCAGTTGTTGGAATCACTAGTGACCTGATAGAGCACAGGGTCTTAGTGGATGATGTGGTTTAAGGTGGTGAGGTTTGGAGCCATTGGCCAAGAAAGAATTCGAGACGTCTCCAGTGCAAAATGTGTTTTTATTAAAGCAGAGGGACAGGACCTGTGGGCAGAAAGAGCTACACTGGGGTCATGAGGAGTGGCCCATTATATACTTCCAAGTTGGGAGGGGGTTAAGGATAGTGTAAGTCTCTAAGGAATTTTGGAAGCAAGATTTCCAGGACCTTGAGGGGGCTAGCTATTGTTGGGAAAAGGTTATTTATTACTGTCTAATAAAACCTTAGTCATGAGACCCTTCAGATGTATATCGGTGGGTCATGTGCTTGGGGGATGATTGCCAACATGTATCTGGGGGGATAGAGATAAAGGAATTTTCCAAAGCAGTTTTTATATGTTAAAGTAGACTTGCAAGATCTTGTGGCGTCAGGATAATGTGAAGCTAAGATTGCCTTTTGCTCTTAACAAAGTATTGACATCGAGCTAACTGAGTTCCTAGAGGAAGGTTACTCTGCTTATTTCAAGGACTTGTCAATGGACTGTAAGTGGTAAGGAAATTTAAGTTTTCATTTGCCTTTGCTTCCCACATCAGTGAATACTTCTCCCACTCAATTGTTCTTTCCTCAAATCAAGTTCTTTTGAATTTTTTTCCATGCAAATATTTAATCTTTTTCCCCCTCTACCTTTTTTCATTGTGTTATTTTAGGCTTTCATGTTTTCTCGTCTAGAACCCTATAGTAGAACCTTCCTATATCCCTGCTTTCAGCCCTCTTGAATGTCCCATTTTCAACATAGCTATCAAAGTGACTTGCCTAAAATGCAAATCTAACTATGTTTCTTCTCTGCTCTAAAGCTTTCAGGGGCTCCCCTTCCCTAGAAGATATGGGCTAAGAGCCACAATGTAATAATTCTGTGACTCTCCATATTATCTGTATCTTCAGGCACCTTTTAAATTTCCCCCTTTGTATTTTTATTTCCACAATCCCAAGTAACTTGCCACATCTTACATATATCCAGATGCCACAATGTTTCTCTTCTCCATGCCTTGCTTGGCCTCTCACTACCTTGTTTCTTAGGCTCCTTACTTGCTCTAAAAGAGGTTTCCCTGAGTAGTACTTCTCCATGCTTAGTTATGTATGCCTTCTAAACACATATTATCCTGTATTCTTAGTACTCATTGCACCTGCCAGAGTATCTTAGAATAATCTCTTTTTTATGGGTTTGTTTTTCAGATAGCTAGATTCTTGGGGTCAGCATCTGGGTCTTAATTACCTCTTACCCTGTTGGCACATCAAACAAATGCTTGTCAAATAAATTAATTAGTGAACAAATGACCCATTAATGATTCTTTTATCAGTGGGCATAATACACCTCTTCCATGTCAAGAGATATGTTCTTGAGCTACCAGTATGGCTAAGTTACCAGCATTGCTAAAAACAAAAACAAAAACAAAACAAAACCCCCCAAATCACAGCTAAGTATATTCCAAAGAAATCATTTCCTAAAAATTGAAAATATTAACTGGTATATTTAATGCAGAAGAGGGTAAACATGAAACTTTTTTTCTCATTTTGTTTGTTGCTCCAGTCCTAAGAAAGGTGTTTCTTTGAGCAGATGCATCCAGGTGTCAGCCTGCAGGAAGTCATTTAAAACTGGGGCACACCAGGATAGTTTCCATGGAAGCAGAAATTAACCCCCAGGAACCTCATATGTTTTAAGAACCTTCAGGAGCACATCTGGTATGGCCTCCATCAGAGACGACAATTGAGGCAAATTCTTATTATAAAAGACAAGTAGGAGGAAGAGCAACCTCCTTAATCACCACTTCTTATGCTGCTAAAATCTTCCTTTGAAGTGGTATGTGTTTTATATGAATATTCAGAGTAAATAGCCACCCTTTAATTTGATTTTTAAAGTGTTCTTTTCCCAAATCATAAATTATTATTATTTTTTTTAAAGATTTTATTTCTTTATTTGACAGAGAAAGAGACACAGTGAGAAAGGGAACACAAGCAGGGGGAATGGGAGAGGGAGAAGCAGGCTTCCCGCGGAGCAGGGAGCCCGATGTGGGGCTCGATCCCAGGACCCTGGGATCATGACCCGAGCCGAAGGCAGACGCTTAACGACTGAGCCACCCAGTCGCCCCGCAAATCATAAATTATTTTGATTTAAATGATTATACAATAGGAATAATAGATATTTAAGATTGATAAACACTTCCTGTCAAATAGTTTATCCATGCTTTTGCTTTTTGCACAAGTTTTTCTTTTTTTAATATTTGTAAATATCGTTAGTCATATTTTCTCAGGAAAGGTTTCAATAACTCAGAAAAAGACTGGATAGGGATTGTCACTCATCATGAAGGAAAATACTGTGGTCTAACAATTTTCATTGTTAAGAAGAATTCTTTAAGGATCATATTGGGTTTATTTAACAATCTGTGCTACGCACTGTTGTGTTTTGTACGTATTAACTTATTTAATATTATACATTTGTAAACATGAACTCATTTAATCCTCATAACAACTGTCTCTAATAGAAACAATTACCATCTGGCTCTTTTCACAAAAAAAAAAAAAAAAAGAAACTCTGGCAAAGTCTTTTAAAAAATTTTCCCAGATCATGTAGTTAAAAAGTTGCAAAGCCAAAGGTCGACTTTTATCTATCTGGAATCAAAGTTCAAGATCCTTGCTGCTGTGTCGTGTCACCTCTTTCTTGTTTCTGCTGCAGGTAGAGTAGATGAAGATCCCAAATAGGGAAGGCTTAAAAAGGCCTGTATGATGTCATTTCATGCAAGGATTTAAGACTTGAAAAGAATGAAAAGAAAATGAATGGAATTCTTGTCACAGATTCTTCAAGTGTTTGTTCCTTGTTCTTGTCTGGAACCTGCAACTGCTTAAAATCCCCTTTTACTTCTGTGACTTTTACTGGAATAACATTAGATGATGGATTTCTACAACATGAAAAAATGACTTTGCTTAACAAGCAGATCCAAAGCAAACGCTGTTTCTTGCCTCTATTTCAAAATTGACAACAAGAAGTACAATTAATGAAACAAGAATTTTAAGGAGAACCATGTTCTTTTAAGTGTCAGTAAGATATTTCTAAATAATATTAAATTAATAATTCCTTTTTTTTCTGGCTATATACATTGAAATGTTCCAGGAGCAATTTCAAACCTGTGATTCATCTAAGCATCCAGAGTCTTGTTCTTCTATACTACCATTTTTCCACTACATGGTATCATGACCCTTTGGAGAAGTGAATTCATCATATTTGGAATTGAAAGGTACAGAGTAGCCTGGAATGCATTGCTATGTCAGAAGGTAAGACTGCTTTCAAGTTTCATTGCTTCATGTCAAAGACCCAGAGACTAAATTAACAGCATATTGGCTAAGTGCCAATAATTTTAGATCAAAAGAATATTGATTGAATTTGCCTTACAGTTAATATTTAAAAATCATAATCTGTAATGAAATTTATACACAAAGATGCTAGCCAACAGTATTGATAAAGATGAAGAGGATGGAATACATTGTGCTGAATCTTCATAATCAGTTATTTTATTATCACTAAATTGTTGTGACAACAAAGAACATAAAAATTAGTAAATGGAAATAAGACAGAGAGGTTGTTGATTTCTACTGATTTGAAATTCTCTAGATTGTCATCTTGGACCACAAAAAGACATGAAATGTATCTTGAATTCATTTGGATATATTTTTAAATATCTTTAAGAGTTTTATGATCTTAAGATTATAAAAGACTGGTGAAATTTTATCAGGTTTAAAGGCATTTAAACTTACCATTTTTCAAGGACCTCAGGAATGTCAGAGTCATTGTGTAAAGAGCTTAGTTGAAGTTGTCTCAGCTAAACAGTAATTTAACAGGTGAAAATCATGAACAGTCTCTGGAAATGGCACTGAGGGCATACATTAAATGGAAAAGTACTTATTCAGGAAAATCTATATCATAGTAAAAGCAAAGTGTTTGTGGCATTTGACCTCAACTTGCCCCCTCTGCTCGTAGCTTAGGCAGAGCTCCTTCTCCACATGGCTCTCAGTCTTAAGGCCACAGTTCCAATCTGGAAGTGATAGGACACTAGAAATTTTTATACCATGTAGCTCTGTGTTGCAGAGCTGTATTCTAGCAAATGCATTCAGGAATACTGGAATTCACTTCCCCACATTGCCCAAAATAATAAGGCAGTCCAATAAAACTGGATTCTAATCACCCTGACACAGCTCACACTTAGGGTAAAGGCTCAAGACCAACTATTTTCTCCCTAAGATAAGGAACAAGACAAGGATGCTTGTTATCACAATTTTTCTTCAATAGTGTAGTGGAAGTTCTACCCGGGGAAATTAGTCAAGAGAGTGAAATAAAAGGAATTCAAATTGCGAAGGAAGAATTAAAACTATTCCCACTTATGTACAATATGATATATCTATCATCTATCTATCTATCTATCATCTATCATCTATTATCTATCTATCTATCTATCGAGAGAAAAAGAGAGAGAATGCTAAAGAATACATTAAAAGAAACACATAAGCATACCCACATGCACACAGATTAAAACTAATAAATGCTCTCAAATAAATGCTCTCAGTAAAGTTACAAGATGCAAGATGACTATACAGACGTCAACTGTAGAGGTGCCTGGGTGGCTCAGTTGGTTAAGCATCTGCCTTAGACTCAGGTCATGATCCTAGGTCCTGGGATTGAGCCCTGCATCGCGCCCTGCATCAGGCTCCCTGTTCTACAGGGAGCCTGCTTCTCCCTCTGCCACTCCCCCTGCTTGTGTGCTCTCTCTCTCTCAAATAAATAAATACAGTCTTTAAAAAGAAGTTGATTGTATTTCTATAGACCAGCAATAAAAAATACAAAAATGAAATTAAAACAACAATACCATTTGTTACAATAACATGAAGAACACTAAATTACTTAGAAAACAGCAAAACAAGCTGAAGACTTTCACATTGAAAACTACAAATCAGGGGTACCTGGACGGCTCTGTCAGTTAAGCACCCAACACGTGGTTTCCACTCAGGTCGTGATCTCAGAGTCATGGAATTGAGCTCCATGTCCAGCTCCATGCTCAGTGTGGAGTGTGCTTGAAATTCTCTCTCCCCCTCCCTCTGCCCCTGGCCTCACTTACACACATGCTCTCTCTTTCTCAAATAAATAAATACATAAATAAAATCTTTTTAAAAAAATCCCTACAAATTATTATTGAAAGAAATTACAGATCTAACTAAATGGAAACACATCCTGTGTTTTGGATCAGAAAACAGTATTGTTAAGATGGCAATATTCCTCAAAATGACATACAGATTTAATACAGTACATAACAAAACCCTGGTTTCTTTTTATTTTATGAAAAACTTATCCTAAAATGTATATGGTTCTGCAAGTATTATGAATTGTGTTCTCCCAAAATTTATATGTTGAGTTCCTAATCCCTAGGACCTGAGAATGTGAGTGTATTTAAAGGTAGGTCCTTTAAAAGGTAATTAAGTTATAATGAGATCACTATGTTGGGCCCTAATCCAGTACTAACAGTATCCTTATAAGCAGGAGAAATTTGGACACAGACAGACATAAAGAGAAGACCATGTGAAAACACAATCTACAAGAAGATGGTCACCTATAAGCCAAGGACAGAGGCTTCAGAAGAAACTAACCCTGCTGATTCCTTGATCTTAGACTTCCAGCTTTCAGAATTGTAAGAAAATAAATTTCTGTTGCTTAAGTCACCTACTTAATAGCATTTGGTTACAGTAGCTCCTGCAAACTAAGACAGCAAAGGACATAGAACAACCAGAACAACCTTAAAAATGAAAAGTTGGAAGACACATGTGTATGTATGTGTCTATATGTATATGTGTGTGTGTGTGTGTGTGTGTGTATGTTGTATTCTGACCATTTGCTTTCCTCGGGAAATTTTAAAGTAATTTACTTTTTAAAAAAATATTTATTTATTTATTTTAGAGAGAGAGAGGACGAGTGAGGAGAGGGGCAGAGGGAGAGAGAGGGGAAGAGAAAGAGAAGCAGGCACACCCACTGAGCAGGGAGCTGGATGAGATCATGACTTGAGATCATGACCTGAGCCAAAACCAAGAGTTGGACGCTTAACTGACTGAGCCACCCAGGGGCCCCTAAAGCAATTTACTTTTAAAAGCTAGGGAAGTATCATTGTAGTGGAACAGACAGGTATATTAATGGTGTGCTGCTTCAAGAAGTTACGTGCTTTCCCTCTCCTTGACACAGAGAACAGAATGTCATAATTTATTTGTTCATTCATTCATTTATCCATTCCTGAATATATTCAAAAGCATTCATTGACTATTAGTGAATAATAATCACACTGTCAACTTAAAGCTAAGAAGCCATCTTCTTGACGTGAATGCCTAGTAGAGGAGATAAGCTTATATCTAAAATTGTGTCTTTAAAGGAGACAATGGGGACTGAGAATAACTTTAGTAACTACTTTAACCCTAAAGATGGTCCAATTAAGCTATTAAAATGTGCATTTATATCTAATTCCAAAATCCTTTCTATAAGTGCTGTACTTTTTTCAGATAAGAATATATTATAAGGAATATATCTAATTTATATACAAAATGAATTTCTAGGTTTATGTGTTAGCTGAGCTTGAATAATCCTTGATAGGGGATCATATTTAGTTTTCATAATAAGTTGATTCTATTATTTAATTGTGTCAGCAAAACAAAGCTAATTTACTGTTTTCATTTGTGTCAGTTATGGTATCTCCCATTTGATGTTTACAATACTTCACTTACTATTCTTGTATGTCTGTTACATTGACCTGGCCTGTTCAATACTACTGCTCCATCATTTTTTTTTACATTATTTTTTAGAGCATTTATTATACAGGAGAGTGAAATGTATCTGCCTCTCTAATTAGGAAATAACCTCAGGGGAGTAGGGCATGGACTTCCACATACTACATGTTCAAGAAATATTTATTTAATAAACCATTGACTTAGCTGACTGTGCATTCTGGTGGTAGTTTTCAGTTCTCTGAGACTAACTAAACATCTTCCCAGATGTTCATACATTCAAATACTGATTTATGCTAATTATGCTTCTCCTTTAATTTGTCCCTTTCCCACGGAAATAAACTTCACTTTCTTAAGTTACTTGTAATCAATTCTTCAAGTTTTTAATTACTTTCTTTGCCCCAAAGTGAAAGTGTTATTTCTGAAAATGATGTATTATGCCAGAATATGCTTTATCAGTGTATGTAAGTTTAATTAAACTAGAGAGTTCTAGGTAAGTTTTCTTGTCAAAACAAATTTGTTAAGCATAGTGACATTTGGAACCACTGAAAAACAAATTATGCACTTTAATCCTTGATTCCAAGGATTCCATTATTTTTTGTTTTGCTTTCAAGTTGGTTGATTTTTAAAACCTAGTTTGAATTAATATATTGATGTAATAGTAAACTAAAACAATCATAAATGTCTAGGATAGTTTAACTATATAATTTAAAATTTGTGATTATACTATCCATTAAAAGTCTAATAACATTATATCTATTTCTTTTTTTTTCTTTTTTTTTTTAAAGATTTTTTATTTTATTTTATTTATTTGACAGAGAGAGAGACAGCGAGAGAGGGAACACAAGCAAGGGGAGTGTGAGAGGGAGAAGCAGGCTTCCCGCGGAGCAAGGAGCCCGATGCGGGGCTCGATTCCAGGACCCTGAGATCATGACCTGAGCCGAAGGCAGACGCGTAATGACTGAGCCACCCAGGCGCCCCAACATTATATCTATTTCATGAATATAATTATTATGAGCTATATTACCTTACATTTTTGTGATAATAAAACAAATTTTATGCAAGTTTGTTTTAGATAAAAAATATTTCCCAGGTTTATAAAGTATATAATACGTCTGAGGTTTGGTATATAAGAACATTTATTGACTACTGTGGATCACAAGTGGAAGGATCATTTTTATTCATTCATCAAATTTAAATTGAGTAATTATAACATTTCAGCATTATGGTAGGCAGAGTAATCAGGATTTCTTTTTTTTGGAATTACAATGTCAAATTGTATCTTTATTAAAATGATGTAATTAGATGTTCAGTTTGATTCTGAATTGTAGAAAACAAATACATGAAACACAAAATCATAGGCAATAAATGAGACCACTTTGTCATACCAGGAAGAACATTTATTTGAATAACAGTTTATATAATGATAAATATTTTTGTAGGATGTGAATCATGAATCGAAACTATATTCATTTTTCATTTGACCTAACATATCCAATGGAATATCATTTGGAAAGTTTTGATTTGACTTAATAGCTTTTGACATATGTAATGTGAGCTAAGGCATACAATATGTGTTGTTTTGTTTATATGTAGTTCTTGTATTATATAAGAAACTAATAAGAAACACTACTCAATCTCTTCCCTTATTTCCATCTTTACCGCTATATTTTACTTTCTTTATCATCTTATCTCAGACTTGTATATTATCTACATTCTAGATGATATCCATCAACATCTCTAGTTATATTTTTAAAACAAACTGACAGATCTTCAATGTTATAACATTGTTTTTTTTCCCCTGAATTCCCAGGGATCATAAATTTTTTTCCATTGTCAGATCCTTTTTGTATTCACATTAATGGTAATAATGTTAAACTCTCAGAAAGAACTCTCAGAAATTCATTAGAATGTTAAACAAGGCCCTTCACAAGTTAATCTGAATTTACTTGACCAGCCTAACCTCTTTCAATGTCCCATCCCAACTTTCTTGCTATCCCTCCAAAGCTAATTAGGTACAAGTATTGGGCTCTGTATCATGTCTTGAGAAATCTAGTCTAGGCTGTGTAAGAAGAACTTTTCCAATACAACAAATATATCTGTCATGTGCAAATAGTAAACGAATATATAATATGAACAAACAAATAATATATGACTATCAAATGGATAAGTGATTAAAAATATATAATACAAAGGAGTGTAAAGAAGCTTACTTGTAGTAAAGAAGCTCAGAAGTTTCAGAACACAATACATGGACTATACTACATTTTGGGAGATTTCCTGTATTGTTTGTAAACAGAGGGTGCAGTAAAACTGGAATGGTAACACCTTTGGAGTCAAACCAGTATGGGTCAATTTATTACTCACCATTTATTATCTGTCTAGCTTTTCTTGAGTAACTTTCTCTGAGTTTATGTTTTTTAGGTATAAAATCTTAATTTTGTATGAATAATGTTGGTGTGAGAATGAAATGAAAGAATGTATAAAATATATTCAACTCAGAATCATTCCTGTCCTTAGTCTTATCAAGGAAAGTCCTTCTCTCTTCTAATGTAAACTTTAAGATACAGGTCAAAATCACTTCATTTTTTTAACTGTCTGCTATAGTAGATTGCAAAAATGGCAACAATTATCTGCTTCCCTGTAACCGTGCCCCTTAGCCACATGTCTTTGCAACTCTTTCTACAAAAGATAGATTCTATTTGCCTGCCCCTTGAATCTAAGCTGGACCTGCAACTTGCTTTGACTCATAGGACATTTTAGACAAGACATAATGCCAGTTCCATGTGTAGGTTTCAAGACTCCTTTCACATTTCTGCATTCTGTCTTTGTCCTCTGTGACTGTCATGTAAACAAGTCTGGACTAAGACACTGAAGATGGAGTGGCCCATGGACCAGAATTGAGTCAGCTCAATTTCTCAGCTGAAGCCCCAGATATCAGCATATGCAACATAGAGCAAGACCAGTTGCTAGCTGTTTCTTTCAAATTTGAGAGCTAAATAAATGTTAGTTGTTTTAAGCCACTAAATATCAGAGCGATTAGTTTCACAGCAATAACTAACTAGTCCACACATCCTAAGGCACATTTATTCCTTTCGGTATGCCAACAGTACATCGCACTTTTTTGTCAGCCCACTTATCACATTATTCTTTGATTTGATATTGTCTTTCTTCTTCTGTGAACTATATATCCCACAGGGACATGGGCCATTTTTTTGCTCATCTTTGTGACCTTAAAACTAGGTGAAATACCTGACAAACAATAGATATGTAGTAAATGCTATTAACTGGTGAATTCAGTCAAAGTGGTCAGGCTATTTGTAACACATGGGCAAAATTTAAGATGCTTCTTGTTTCCTTAGCTTATCCAGATAATGCAGCCATGACTTGCTTTATGTTTTCTCATAGCTGCAGAGGCATGAAACATCCTGAGAGATTCAGTGACATTTGCTATCCAAACATTTTTGTTCCAATTAATAGTGGTGCTTCTCAAGGGGAGTGCAGCACAAATGAGTGGTCTCAGAGACATTCTCTCCCTGGGAAAACTGAAGTGGAAAATCAAAATATGCCATGGTTTTAATGAAAAACAGTTCGCATAACTCTCACTAGAAGTGGAAAACTGGGAATTATATTGTGAAATAGAGCGTGTCAAACACAACGTGGCCGTTGCTCTCAGCTATTTTCTCTGGAATAATTCAACAGCAAAATCAATGAATTGACGGATTTATCTCTTTAACAAACCTGTAAGGATTCCATTATTTGACAATGCTACTCTTTTAAAAATCTCTTTCTTTATGTTGCCTACCTATTAACCATAAAGCAATTATGATTTGCTTTATGTATATGTTACATGTGTTACCATTGAATAGGAAGTCAGCACTTAACCACGTCTACACAGACACATTATAATAATTTATTTGTAAAACCTTTTCAAGTGCATAAAATGCCATTTTTGTTTTAAAGATGTCAATAATCCAGAAAGGTAGCTTCAGAAAAAAATGACCTCTTTCATTTCATATTAAAGAAAGCAAAATGCAAAGAATTAATGTATTAAATTTCACAAAGTAGTTAAGAGTCAAGATTAGAACCAAACTTACTTCAAAATCATTGTCCTTTTTTGAACAAAAGAAATTTGATTTTATCTGATTTTTAAAAAAATACAAATTTTTGTATTATCCCCTCCTTTTTTCTTCTTTTTACCCTTGAGCACCAGGTTATTTATTTTACTCATAGCTTTACTTTAAAGCATCAAAGAGAGTTAATGGAAGCTTCTAAACCTGATTTCCAATGGTAACAACTTTGCATAGGGAGGAAGTCACTGCCTGCGATTATAAATAGTTTTAAGGATGATCATGAAGAGTATACATCTCTTGGTTTCTCAAATAAGTAAGTTAAAGGAATTTGCAGCCTGAAGTGACTCTGGAATTCTCACTAACTATATGTGATTTTACTTACTCATGGTCAGATGTACATGTTAGAGAAAAATTATTCATCTTTATCACATATTGTCACTCCTTCATCCATTTAATCAATCTTCACACAGTGCCTAGTATGTTCCAGAGACCATGTCAAGTCCTGGCTTTATGGTAGTATACAAAACCAACATGGTGCCTGGTTCATGGAGGCTACAATCCAGTGAGAGATGCATATTTTTAACAAATAGACACACAAGTATGAAATTTGAAATTGTAGTCAATGTTTTGGTGAAAAGAACATCTAGGTGTTCTGTAAAGAAACAAAGAGAAGGATATATTGAGACAGAATTGCAGGATGAGCATGCCAAGGAAATAGAAGAGTGAAGTCTGAGAGATGGGTGAGAGCTTGGAGCTCTGAGGGGCGGCTAGAAGGAAGTGAGTGAATCTAAAAGTGCCAAGAGCCAAATTTTGGGAAGGCGGGAGAAGCTAGGTCATATAGAGCCTTCAATATCAACTTGTCTAAGACGATTGAGAATCCTTTAGACAAATTTTAAGTTGAAGAATGATATGATCTAATTTGTTTTTGAAATTCATATTTTGGGGGTAAAATAATACAATAATAATCAATCAATGTGATTGCATATGGAAGTTCAGAAAACATACATATGTCAAGCATGACCTGCAGCTTTGTTGAAAGTATGTCTTCTATCTTGAATATTTCCAGGATTCCTAGGAAAAATGGGATGGAATATAGTTCAGGAGCATTGAACTCAAGACACATGCTATGACATGGAAAAACTTGAAGATGAAGAAATTAGGCTAAGTGAAACAAGCCAGTCACAAAATGACAACGATTGTATGATTCCATTTATATGAGGTATCTAAAGTAGTCAAATTCAAGACTGAAAGTAGAATGGTGGTTTCCAGGGTGTGGGAAGGAGGGAAAGGGAAGTCAGTGTTCAAAAGGCACAGAATTTCAGTTGGGGGAGATGAAAAATTTCTGGAGATGGATAGCGGCAATAGTTTGCAACAATGTGAATGTACTTAATGTGTACTGAACTTTACACATAAAAATGGCTGAAGTGGTAAATTTGTGTTATATATATTTTACTCCAATAAAAAAAATTAGAAAAATACTGAACTCAGCAAATCAATAAATCTTCTTACTTGAATGAATTCATGAAAAACAGGCATGAATATTTAGGAATGTATTCCACATCAATTTAATGCATAATATATATCAGTGTGTGTATGAACTAAAGTATAATGTAAGAAATTGTGCATCATTACTTTGGTTGCATTTTGAATTTTATTCAGCAATGTTCTGAGGATGCTTTGCATGCTCTGTGTGCCAGGTTTGAGGTATTGTCTTGTTCTTGTTAAGATCTGGTGTTCTACTTTTCCTCATTTTAAATAACTTTCACCTGACTTTCATTTCCATACCAATAAGTTCATTCTAGCAATAAAATTTTATTGTCAGTCTTTCCAAGTTTTTATTTTCACCTTTTTATGAATACTATCAGGAGACAAGAAAGAGCTTTACCCTTATATACCAACATGCCACTCAAATTTATTTCCTAAAGTTAATCAAAAAGTTTTGGAGGATTTACTTTCTCTTATGGTTATCCAAATGTGTCAATTCAGTAACATATAGGCGTCCTAAATATTCAGCACCATGAATACCACGTTAAAGCCATTCTAATTATGAAACTGAAAGAATCCTGAGCTTTTTGAATGTAAAGAAGATATCTCTAACCACCCCCCGTCTGGCTCGATGTCTTAAACATGATAGGTGCAGAAAAAGATTTGACTGGTAGAGTGGATATGTGTCATCGCCTGTCATCTTTTGATTAGCTTTCTTATATTTGGCTAAACTCCCCTGTTATTCAACAGAGAAGTGAAGAAAGTCAAAGTCTCAGCTTTCCTTACAGCCAGGATGTGGGCATGCAACCTGTGTTGCCCAGATCAGATGTCTCCATGTGAGACCTTAAGTGAGCAACGTGAAGGCACAGATCTGCCTCAAGCTATCCTTTTGCTGGAGCAAGTGATGGTAGAGGTGTCTGATGTTGGGGGACAGCAGTGGTTCAAGGTCAAGTGATTGAGCCAGAGGTAGCATTTGTGTGGGGCAGTTGTGTTTGCAGAGTGGTGAAGTTCCTTTCATTAAGTGCTAGGTGAAAGCAGTAGCAACAACAACAACAGTGTCTTCATAGAACATTTTTGTTTTTTGTTGTTTTTGTTTTCCGCATTCCTTCACTTTCTTTTCCTAGAAGCAGAGCCTCAATCCTGTTTTTCTAGGTCTCATAATGATTCTATATGCCACGTAATGTACTTTTAATTAATTATATTTCTGCTTCAACCAGGGAAAACTGATTCTCTTCTTTATAACAAAGACGCAGATTGATAAAATTGATAGAAACATCTGTTCAGTAGTCAGCCAGTTGTTTATTGATGGCATTTGTAAATGGCATTTATCATTCATGCATTCAGTCATTCATTCACTTACTCAACATCTACAATATCCCAAGAAGGGAGTTGGGTGCAGGGAGGCAAAGACTAATAACATAATTCTTTGCTGAAAGCATATTTAAGTCTAGTCAAGAAAACTGGTAAGTCTATGGACAATCACAGTAATAGTGAGGTGAGCAATATAAATAAACAAACAGAGTGGGATATATGAGAATACAAGAGGAACACCTTTGCTAGGCTTGAGAGATCAAAGAAGGCTCCTGAGGAAAAAACAGTGTTTTCCAAAGTTTGGTTAATAGGCCACCTGCATTAGAGTTACCTGCTGGTGCTTGAACATGCCAGGTTGCTTGTCCAGCTCTATATCTACTGTATACAAATTTCTGGCTTTTTCATCAGGAATCTGCATGTGGAACGAACATCCCAGGAATGTAAGTTGGGTAAGGGAAGGAAATGGATCTGGAAAGCTCCCTATTCAAAGTCCCAAAAGAGGGAACAGCTGAATGATTAGTGTCCAAGACCAAAGACTAAAAGGTGTAGATAGGGTTAAGCATCTCTAGACTGATATGCTTTGACATTGATGGAAAGTGCCAAAGTTTTGTGTCAAAGAGGTCTGGATTTGAATCTTCCACTAACTACATTGGCTGTATTGTTACAGTTGTGCAAGCTGATTCTCCACCTTGACAAAAAGGACAGTGAAACCAAACCCATTAGAAGATGGTGAGGATTCAATGTTATTAAATGTATAAAAACATTGACTTTCAAAAAAGGTTAGCCTCATTAAATTTACATGTGTTTCTGCCAAAAAGAGTTGCCTCTTTTTTTTTGTTTGTTTGTTTGTTTGTTTTACAGGTATTGGTCTTCAATTGTTAAATATGAATGCCAATTCACTTTATGCAATGCACAGGAGAGCTTAATTAATGACTTTCACCAGTAGTCATGATAGTGGTTCATACCTTCTTAAGTCGTGTAATATTACTGACTTCACATTACATTCCACTCAAGAAACACAGCCCTTTAGAAAAAAATATATATATATATGGGGATGTATTTGTTGATTAAATGAATATTGGCTCTGACCTAGCTTGCAAAAAATAGCAAATGAGAGAAAGACTTATTTGGCTAAATGTTAAAGAAAATATTTAAAAATGTATTGGGAAATACGTTAGCAGATGTTTCCCAATGTTTAATATTGTTTTTGGTGAAGCTTACTGTTGGCATAATATTTTCACTCAGATCTAAACTGCTTTGTTCCTAAGAAAATAAAAAGTGTATCCACCTCTCTGATTATGGCCTTTTTGTTACTTATTTGAATAGAAGAGAGAAGAGTCGAACAATTATGCTTGAAATCACTCTTTATTGAAGCTTTCCATTTTGATATTTCATGCTGTCCTTGTTTTCTTGATTTCCCATGAATTCAGATATTATTTTCTAATTATGACAGCACAATAACAGCTGAGCTACAGCAGGCTTTTCTTATTACTGAGTTTGGTAAACAAGGTATTCATGATTTCGGCAGATGTCTCTGATTTGAGACATTCTAAGCAGGAGATGAGTGAGCTGCAGACACAAGTCCATCATACCAGGAACAATGTGATAATTACATGGTCAGCAGCCTCAGGACTTTAGCCATTACTTGTCGACCATGAACTATTTGTTCATCAGCCATGTTGTCATGTGCTCCTTTAAAGTTATTTTCATTTCTTCTACCTTGTAGATTATTGCATAAAACTTGAAATATGATTTAGTTGTGACTTAAGAGTAATTCTTCCTTCATTTTATACTATTGCTGTTAATGTGATGCTACATTGCAAAAGTGCTCGTTCACCAGTATTTGTTATGGGTCTTTTTGCTTTAAGACACACATTTTTTAAAAAGATTTATTTATTTATTTGAGGTGGGGAAGGGGCAGAGGGAGAGAATCTTCAAGCAAACTCCCTGATGAGTGTCGAGCTCAATACCACAAACCATGAGATCACAACCTGAGTGAAAACCAAGAGTCCGATACTCAACCCACTGAGTCACACAGGCACCCCATTAAGACATACATTTATATGTCTTCTTATTGTCTGTGATTATTTTTTTAGACTCAGTGGTTTTATTATAGAGCATCTGTAGACAAAAATATGTATTTCTTGCTATCTTATACAAAATCTTCCATGATTTGATATTAATCAGGCTTTTATGGATATATCACATGTCATATCTTTTACAAATCCCATACTCTAGCTGACATGAATTCTTTATAAGACATATGTATATCCTCCTAGCTTTATGTATTGATTACTCTGTTTCTTCTCCCCATGACAGATACCTTTTGCCCATATTTCTTTAAGTTCCTTCTTTAAGGCCATTGTAAATAGAATCCTCTGTCGATGGACATTTAGGAGAGTTCTAATATTTTGCTGTAACAAGCAAGCTGCAGTGGACATTTTTGTCTATGTCTCCATATGTGTATGTACAAGGGTTTCTTGGGAATATACACAATATAAAAATATTATATATACATGATATTTTTTATATTTTACTGCCTAGCTCTCTCTGGCTTCCCAGAGGCCTTGGTAGAAGGTGTGGTGGCCCCCCAGCAGATTCATCCTGTGCTAGGAGGTGGAGGTAGGCTTCCTTTTCCCCTGCTGCTCTCTGCTTGTTCTCATTGGAGCCACCAGTGGAAGTAGGGCATCCACTGCAGACACATGGAAACCCACCACATGGGTACCACCTTCAGGGAGCTGTTGGCGGAATTCCGTCCTGGTGGGAGGCAGCAAGAACTGAAGCAGGCACTCCTGCAAATTTCTCTTTTCTTTCAAGGGAGATCTAGGCGAGCCATCTCTTCTCGGGGCAGGAGCTGATGCTGGGCCTGATTCACCAGGACTGAAGGGGGAAAGCCCAGTATGAGAGTCCTTTTCCCAGCTCATTAGGTTTAAAGAGAAGACCACTGTACTCTGAGTGGTTTATTTTTGCTTTTGTTTCCCCTGCCTCAGGAAACATATCTAGAAAAATGTTGCTAGGGCCAATGTCAGAGAAATTACTGCCCATTCTCTCTTCTAAGATTTTTATGGTTTCAGATCTCACATTTAAGTCCTTAATTCATTTCAAATTTACTTTTGAGTGTGGTATAAGAAAGTGGTCCATTTTCATTCTTTGGCATGTAGCTGTCCAGTTTTCCCAACACCATTTGTGAACTAGGTGAAGGGGATTAAGAGTATACTTATAGTGATGAGAACTGAATAATGAATGGAATTGTTGCATCACTACATTGTACAACAAAACTAATATAAAACCATATGTTAATTATACTGGAATTAAAATTTAAAAATATATATAAAAATGAGAAAATAAAGTATGTTAAAAAAAGAGAGGGAGAGAGAGAAACAGAGAGAGAGAGAGAGAAAACTGCTGGACATGCTGTTACCATAGCAGAGTAAATCTGGCCAGGAGCTGTTTTTGATGGGAACGTATCTCAAGTCAGTTCCCTTTGACCTTCACAAGGCCATTGTTTGGGTTATTTATCAGTTTGAGGGCAGTGGGATAATTTGAGCTTAAAAACTTTGGTACCACTTCAAATCACATCTATTTCTATTTCTATTTATGTTTATGTTTGGAAGCAAAGGAAACAAAAGCAAAAATAAACTATTGGGACTTCATCAAGATAAAAAGCTTCTGTAAGTGGAAGAACCAATCAACAAAACTAAAAAGTAACTTTTGGAATGAGAGAAGGTATTTGCAAATGGCATATCTGATAAAGGGTTAGTGTCCAAAATACATAAAGAATTTTGAAAACAAAACAACCAAAAAATGAATAATCCAATTAAAAATGAGCAGAAGACATGGATAGACATATGAAAAGATGCTCAACATCACTCATCATCAGGGAAATACAAATCAAAACTACAATGAGATGCCACCTCACACCAGTTAGAATGGCTAAAATTAAGGAGTCAGGAAAAAACAGGTATTGGAAAAGAGGAACCTTCTTACACTGTGGGAATGCAAACTGGTGCAGCCACTCTGGAAAACAGTATGGAGGTTCCTCAGAAAGTTAAAAATACAACTACCCTAGGACCCAGCAATTGCAGTACTAGGTATTTACCTAAAGGATTAAAAAATACTGATTCGGGTGCCTGGGTGGCTCAGTTTGTTGGGCGGCTGCCTTCGGCTCAGGTCATGATCCTGGAGTCCCAGGATCGAGTCCCGCATCGGGCTCCCTGCTCAGCGGGGAGTCTGCTTCTCCCTCTGACCCTCCCCCCTCTCATGTGCTCTCTCTCTCTCATTCTCTCTCTCTCTCTCAAATAAATAAATAAAATCTTAAAAAAAAAATACTGATTCAAAGGGACACATGCATCCCAATGTTTATGGCAGCATTATCAACAATAGCCAAATTATGGAAATAGACCCAATGTCCATTGACTGATGAATGGATAAAGAAGGTGGTGTGTGTGTGTGTGTGTGTGTGTGTCTGTGTGTGTGTGTGTGTGTCTGAGTGCTGAATATTACTCAGCCATCCAAAACAATGAAATTTTGCCATTTATAATGACATGGATGGAAATAGAGGGAATTATGCTAAGCGAGTAAGTCAGTCAAAGACAAATACCATACAATTAAACTCATATGTGGAATTTAAGAAATGAAGTAGATGAACATAGGGGGAAAAAAAGAGAGAGAGGCAAACCAAGAAACAGACTCAACTACAGAGAACAAATTGAATGTTACCAGAGGGGAAGTGGGTGGGGGATGGGTTAAAAGGGTGATGGGGATTAAGGAGGGAACTTGTGATGGCCCTGGGTTTTATATGTAAGTGATGAATCACTAAATTCTACCCTTGAAACTAATATTACAGCATATGTTAACTAACTGGCATTTAAATAAAAACTTGAAATTACAAAAAATATTTCCTATATATGGAACTATAGCATATAAATTTTCAATTTTATAAATTATGCTGAATTTGGCCATAAGTATTTGTACCAATTTAGAATTCTACCCAACAGCAATGATCTTACCGTAGTTTAATATTCAGTGCTTAGTACTGGTAGCTTTTAATTATTGCTAAATTTTAAAACATTTTAATTTTGAAACATTTCACAAAATGTGATACCAATGATTTCATTGTGGCTTTAATTTTAATTTCCCTGAATGCAAGTGATATTTCCTAAAATTCCATGATCACAGAAATAGATAAATTTTCCATCAATAGAATAAAACAGTGTAATCATTAACAAAGACACTAGAGCTACATTATAAACATGGATCATTCTTAGAAATTAAAATACTAATCTTAAACTGGTATGTATACTTATATATCTTACTTTCTATATAGAAGGATACCACTTATATAAGACCTAAAAACAGGCAAATCAAGCCAATTTATGGTTTATGGATACATTTATAAATAGCAAAAATGGTTACTTCTGGGAACAATGGTTAAGGGCTATCATTGTGGAGGGGGACACAGACTTCATTTGATTCTGGAATTATTTATCTTACTGGTGGGCTTACCAATATTTTGTTTTTTCTATAGCTTTTCAGCTTATAAATATTTTTATGATTAAAAAATATGGATTGCATATAGGTGATTGCTGTTTTATTCTCTGATCTTTCATTTTTCCTTCCAAGACATGGAAGACAAAAAATGACTTGTGCTTAACTCCATTCCATTGCTAACCTACCTGGTCTGAGCCACCACAATGCCTTGTCTATATTGTTGCAATGGCATGACAAATGGTCTCCCTGATCCCTTCCCTACCCTTCCTTTATATATTCTATTTCATCTTGAAAATTGCCATTAGTTCTGCAAATATTTAAGTCAGATCATGTCATTTTTCTGCTCAAAAGCTTGTGATCAATTCCCATTCCAGTCAGAATGACAAATATATTTCATACAATGACCGTAAGACATTATTTCTGTCAGCTTATCTCTTACTACTCTATGATCAGAAATACAGGAGAATACCCTAGGGCATGTATTCTAGAATCTGTTCTGCTTGGAAGACTATTTCCAAAGGCATGGGCTTAGTTAATCCCCCCACCTCCATCATGTCTTTTTTTCAGATCACTGTCTCTCAAATGGGTCCACTTAAACAACTAATTTAATGCCCTAACTTGCTCTCCAATGACAATGCATTACTACAGATCTCTTCTAATTCTACTCCACTTTCCCCATTTTCAATAGCACTTGTCAATTATAATATGCTACACAATTTACTTATGTATTAGGTTTACTATTTATTTTGTGTTTCCTTCCACTAGAACATAAGCTCCCCAAGGCAGGGAATCTTTATTTGGTTCAACAATGATCTCAAATAGCTGGAATATGTAACACTCAATAAATATTTTATGTCATGAGGCTTAAATAAATAACTGAGAGAAGAGAAAAATTCCATATTCTATCTTACTTACTCAGGGTACTTTCTCATGGAGGACAAATCAGGACAGCTGGTGGCGCTATATAAATATTTTTTTCTCTGTGTGTATGTTTGTGCATTCTTACAACTTCATTTGGCTAAATTTGTCAGCAGTCAATATGTGTATAATGACGCAAATCCATGAAGATATTACCAGGTGCTGAATTACAGACCCGAGGTCCAAGAATTCTGAAATTCCATGAGAAAAGGCCACAATAATATTATGCAGTAATCATGACAAGAAGTATTAACCTTGGCTTGTCACCTTGTTTCTGACTAGAATTCAAAAAATACTGACCCTAAAACAGTGTAGAAAATATGCACACATTACTTCTTATTACATTGTCTAAAACAAATCTTGTAGCCATACCTAATTTCATGAGAGTAGAAAAATGCAATCCTATTATGTTCCAGAAGGATAACCAGAAATATTTGGAACCATAATAATGACCACCTAATCGGCCTTACATAATTCAAGGCATTCTTTTTCCCCCTCATGCCCACCTTAAATGTTTCTGCTATAAACAGCTGGAGAGGAGAAAAAGATCAAGTTATGAGTACCTGGTGTTAGCCAGAAGAAAGAAAAGACTTGTGCATCTCTGAGAGATCCACCCTTATTTACTAAAGACCAATGCCAATCCAAAATATCACAGCACTGAGTACTCCGGAAATAATCTTTTTGCTAGATTATAACCTTTTGCTAGATTACCTTATAGGTAGGTATTATAGGAAGGCATCTAACCTAGAGGTTGCTATTCCTGAATTTCTCTTGTAATTACTTGGAACATGTGTTAAAAACAGACCTTTTGGTATCACTTTACGAGCTCAAGATTGAGTAGACCTGAGGTGAATATCATGGATATATGTTTTAAATGAGTATCTCCTCCAAAGAATGCTGATGTTGCTATGTGGAGTCTAAGATTTGTACACCCCCCCCACCAAAAAAAAAGTTGGAAGTCTCAAGCTTTCCTGTCTTCCAGAAGACTGGTTCAGATATAGCCTGGGGTCAAGGAATCAGTATTTCTAACTAGTACCTCAAGTGATTCTGGTCATCTGACAGGCTTGGCAACTATTAACTCAAACCATTGTTAGAGAGGAAGGAACTGACAGCTAAAGTGAGTTGATCCCTAGTCTTTGAGGCTAAATAAGGAGGTGCAGTGTTGGCACTAGAATTAAGGATGATAGAAAAGTCCAGAATTGTGATGCCGCCAGCTTTGCTTTTCTTTTTCAACATTCCTCTGGCTATTTGAGGTCTTTTCTGGTTCCATACAAATTTTAAGATTATTTGTTCCATTTCTTTGAAAAAAGTTGATGGTATTTTGATGGGGATTGCATTGAATGTGTAGATTGCTCTAGGTAGCATTGCCATCTTCACAATATTTATTCTTCCAATCCATGAGCATGGAACATTTTTCCATTTCTTTGTGTCTTCCTCAATTTCTTTCAAGAGTATTTTATAGGTTTCTGAGTACAGATTCTTTGCCTCTTTGGTTAGATTTATTCCTAGGTATCTTATGGTTTTGGGTGCAATTGTAAATGGGATCGACTCCTTAATTTCTCTATCTTCTGTTGGTGGGAATGCAAGCTGGTGCAGCCACTCTGGAAAACAGTATGGAGGTTCTTCAAAAAGTTGAAGATAGAGCTACCATATGATCCAGCAATTGCACTACTGGGTATTTACCCCAAAGATACAAATGTAGGGATCCAAAGGGGTATGTGTACCCTGATGTTTATAGCAGCATTGTCCACAATAGCCAAACTGTGGAAAGAGCCAAGATGTCCATTGACAGATGAATGGATAAAGAAGATGTGGTATATATATACAATGGAATATTATGCAGCCATCAAAAGAATGAAATCTTGCCATTTGCAACGATGTGAATGGAACTGGAGGGTATTATGCTGAGCGAAATAAGTCAATCAGAGAAAGACATGTATCATATGACCTCACTGATATGAGGAATTCTTAATCTCAGGAAACAAACTGAGGGTTGCTGGAGTGGTGGGGGGTGGGAGAGTTGGGGTGGCTGGGTGATAGACATTGGGGAAGGTATGTGCTATGGTGAGCACTGTAAAGTGTGCAAGACTGTTGAATCACAGATCTGTACCTGTGAAGCAAATAATACATTATATGTTAAAAAAGAAGAAGAAGAAGAAGAAGAAGAAGAAGAAGAAGAAGAAGAAGAAGAAGAAGAAGAAGAAGAAGAAG
>NC_058403.1:21983972-22007890 GCF_002201575.2 Neomonachus schauinslandi | reverse complement strand
GAGGAATGAAGGGGGGGAAATCAGAGGGGGAGACGAACCATGAGAGACTATGGACTCTGAGAAACAAACTGAGGGTTCTAGAGGGGAGGGGGGTGGGAGGATGGGTTAGCCTGGTGATGGGTATTAAAGAGGGCACGTACTGCATGGAGCACTGGGTGTTAGCACAAACAATGAGTCATGGAACACTACATCAAAAACTAATGATGTAATGTATGGTGATTAACATAACATGATAAAAAAAACTAATTCTTAAAAGTATACATGAAATGACATCATAAAGCTTTCTAAAACTAAAAAAAAAAAAAAAGGATGATAGAGAATATCCAAATTCAAAAAAAGTATAGAGATAATCTAGTTGCCTCAGTTAAACTGAGAAAATTGAGTTACAAAAAAATGAAGTGGCTTACCCTCAGGGCAAGGAGTGTGGAACTCCTGAGTCCTAACACAGTGACCACAGGATATTTATGACTAAATATGACCTTGGTGTCTTCCTTCTTCCTTCCTTCCCATTTTCCTTTCCTTTCCTTTCCTTCCTTCCTTCCTTCCTTCCTTCTTTCCTTCCTTCCTTCCTTCCTTCCTTCCTTCCTTCCTTCCTTCCTTCCTTTTCTCCCTCCCTCCCTCCCTCCTTTAATGTTTTTCTATACTATGAAACTATTCTCAATCATTTGCTTGCTAGAGAGAGAGAGAGGAAGGTTTTGAGTCCTGGGCATCCATCCAGAATGGCAGAGAGAGTTCACAGGGAAGTAGAAAGTGCCTCCTTGGGCCCACATCCTCTCTTGAGCTCAAGCTACTGCCAGAGATTCATACTGTCTTTGCAGCAGGCTGTGAAGTCTCAGCTGCTTGCCATTTCCCCCTGAAAACTGCTATTGCCCAATTCTTGGTGTTTTTTAGGCCCAAGACTTCCAGGTGCTATTTGCTGCTATTGAAGGAAAGAAGTGTCCAGATTTATTTAGTTGAGTATTTTTGTTAATCATTGTGAAGGGGTAGGAAAGAAGTAATTGACATGATAAAATTTAAACATAAGAAAATTTGCAAAGTTGTTACAATCAACCTTTCTGGTCCATAATTGCTGATCTATATCCTAAATAAATAAATTGGAATCTCTGAGATTTTGCACCAAACTGTTATTTAGGATGAAGAGACTCACAAATGGCAACCACCACATCCCAGTTTCTCAAGCAAGACGAGGAGGCATCACATTCTTAATGATAGGTGTCTCCTCCTCCCATCACTGTGCATTCATGAAGATGTTAGCATCTCTAGAACACTAACTTCCAGTGTATTGTCCAGTTTTTTATACCCTAGAAGCCATAGAAAAACACTACAGTGAATAATAATGTGTCTTTTCAAAAATTAAATTACAGGAAAAATAGATATTTGAAAAGTTAATAGGGCGCCTGGGTGGCTCAGTTGGTTAAGCGACTGCCTTCGGCTCAGGTCATGATCCTGGAGTCCCTGGATCGAGTCCCGCATCGGGATCCCTGCTTGGCAGGGAGCCTGCTTCTCCCTCTGACCCTCCCCCCTCTCATGTGCTCTCTCTCTCTCTCATTCTCTCTGTCTCAAATAAATAAATAAAATCTTTAAAAAAAAAAGAAAAGTTAATAAACTTCTTTAGTTACATCTCAAATTGTTTTTTTAAAGGTTTTATTTATTTATTTGAGAGAGAGAAAGAGAGAGAGAGAGGGAGTGCACGAGCAAGAAGGAGGAGCAGAGGGAGTGGGAGAAGCAGACTCCCCACTGATCAGGGAGCCTGGCAGGCTCCATCCCAGAACCTTGAGATCATTACTTGAGCTGAAGGCAGATGCTTAACCAACTGAGTCAACCAGGTGCCCTCAAATTATCTTTACTATTTCTCACTTTTAGCTTCTGCAGAATAAGCATAACCAAATTTCTAGGTCACAGAGCCCTTTCTGAGGGATCAGAACTGTGCTGGAAACTTAAACACATTCCCTGAGCTCTTGGCCTTTGTTTCCTCATTTCACTGGCAATCAGGTCTGTTCCAGATTTTTATAGACTCAGGGCCTCAGTTAAGGGAAAAGGAAGTTACTGAGGAAAGGTAATAGTAAATACTCATTCACATATCCATCAGTCTATTACAATTCATACCAGAAAATAGCCCCTTTAATTTTATATACATTATTTCATAATGATTGATATGGATATTCTTTTTTTAATTCATAACTTTTTTTATGTTACATTAATCACCATACATTACATCATTAGTTTTGATGTAGTGTTCCATGATTCATTGTTTGCGTATAACACCCAGTGCTCCATGAAGTACATGCCCTCTTTAATACCCATCACCAGGCTAGCACCTCTCCCCATCCCCCTCCCCTCTAGAACCCTCAGTTTGTTTCTCAGAGTCCATAGTCTCTCATGGTTCATCTCCCCCTCCGATTTCCCCCCCCTTCATTCTTCCCTTCCTGCTATCTTCTTCTTCTTCTTCTTTTTTTTTTAACATATAATGTATTATTTGTTTCAGAGGTACAGGTCTGTGATTCAACCATCTTACAATTCACAGTGCTCATCATAGCACATACCCTCACCAATATCCTTGATGAACATGGATGCAAAAATTCTCACCAAAATACTAGCCAATAGGATCCAATGGTACATTAAAAGGATTATTCACCACGACCAAGTGGGATTTATCCCTGGGCTAAAAGATTTGTTCAACATCTGCAAATCAATCAGTGTGATACAATATATTAATAAAAGAAAGAACAAAAATCATATGATCCTCTCAATAGATGCAGAAAAAGCATTTGACAAAGTACAGCATCCTTTCTTGATCAAAACTCGTCAGAGTATAGGGATAAATGGTACATACCTCAATATCATAAAAGCCATCTATGAAAAACCCACAGTGAATATCATTCTCAATGGGGAAAAACTGAGAGCTTTCCCCCTAAGGTCAGGAACATGGCAGGGATGTCCACTATCACCACTGCTATTCAACATAATATTAGAAGTCCTAGCCACAGCAATCAGACAACAAAAAGAAATAAAAGGCATCCGAATCAGCAAAGAAGTCAAGCTCTCACTCTTTGCAGATGATATGACACTTAATGTGGAAAACCCAAACGACTCCACCCCAAAACTGCTAGAACTCATACAGGAATTCAGTAAAGTGGTAGGATATAAAATCAATGCGCAGAAATCAGTGGCATTCCTATACACCAACAACAAGACAGAAGAAAGAGAAATTAAGGAGTCGATCCCATTTACAATTGCACCCAAAACCATAAGATACCTAGGAATAAATCTAACCAAAGAGTCAATGAATCTGTACTCAGAAAACTATAAAATACTCGTGAAAGAAATAGAGGAAGCCACAAAGAAATGGAAAAACGTTCTATGCTCATGGATTGGAAGAACAAATATTGTGAAGATGTCAATGCTACCTAGAGCAATCTACACGTTTAATGCAATCCCTATCAAAATACCTTTTTTAAATTCATAAATATTTTAAATTCATAAATATTTTAGTTGGTGTTTCTAATAGAAAATGATTCAAACATGCACACGTAATGTCTATGGTGTAGTAACATTTGCAAACCAAAAAAAATGTTCATAATAAAATTTTAATATCAAATTTGACAATTATTACAGGTTTTCTGATAGCAATCTTTGCTGCTTCAAGTGGAAAAGAAAATAAGAAAGGAAATTATTAGAAGAAAGGATTACTCGTGATTTTTTTCTGAAAAGATGCTGGAAAACAAAAATTGATGGTCATGTTTCACTGTGATTAACCTAACAAGAGACCCATTATTTATAGTTGCCCCCAAGGCTATACTGTATGTTAAGCCCATTTTTGTAAGATTGTCTTTATACAATTATTCTTAATTATTTTGCCATTTTGTGGAAATGACTAATACATGTGTCCTAAATGAAAAATATCTGCACAATTACCTAACCTAATTTTAAATCTTACCTACTGTTCCAAATCAGAGACTCGGACACCTGATGCCTCTCTGAATTAATACTATAATTTTACATTACAAAGAAAACTCTCAGAAGTGCCAATTTAATTACTGAAAAAGCCAGTTTTCCTTCCTTTTTTTGTTATACAGAAACTTTATAACATAAAAATATTCAGATAGAAAGAATATTCTTTACCTTACATAATTCTTAATGTCTTTTCTTTCTTTCTTTTTTTTTTTTTTTAAGAGAGAGAGAGAACGATGTGGGTGGGGATGGACAGAAAGAGAAGGAGAGGGAGAGAATCTTAAGCAGACTCCACACCCAGCATGGAGCCCAACTTGGGGCTCAATCTCATGACCCTGAGATCGTGACCTCAGTCAAAATCACAACTCAGGTGTTTAACTGACTGAGCCACCCAGGCACCCCTTAACATTTTTATATGTTGGCCAAAAATGGATAAGCTACTCTTACCTAAAACAAAACTCCTTCTGTATGACTGACAACTTTTGTAGACACAGCTGCAGTGTATAATGATAGTAGAATTGATTACTTAATTTTCATTTTATTCCTATTACAATTATAAATATATTTGGAGAAAGGTAATTTTCATAAAGATAAATCATTATGCATTTTTCCTTGATTCAATCAGCATTTGTTTTATTTTGAAACACCAGTGATGCATTTACTTCAGCCAGCAACTGAGTAACATTAAGCAAAAATACTTTGTATTATAGAGCTTTTAGAATGCTCTAACATTAATGTAATTAAGAATTTCCAAAATTCCCATGAATATGAAGACTTCTGGTCCCCACCATTGGAATCCTGTCCTCAGTAGGGTTGGAAAAAAGATGGGGCAGATATCTGCACTTTTAATAATTGTCCCAAATTGATGGTTTAGGGAATTGTGTTTAAAGAAATACAGGTTTTGAAATCCAGTGAATTAAAATTAAACTTTATTTTTTAAAACTTGAAAGAGTAACCCTTCTATCACTTGAAACCAAGCCAAATTTTTTCATGCCAAATAACTTTGTTACCTACAGTTTCTGAATAATTCTAAATGAAAATGTTTATTATTTTGCACTTCCAAGACAAATATTGAATTTCATAGGCCTGTAAAAAATTTCTAATTGTTGAGTAACATTTATGTAAATAAAATATTTAAATTCATTTAAAATGGAAGGAATTTTTTATATATATATATTTTTTTTTATGAGAGAGAGGGTGGGCATGTGTGTGCAAGTGTGAGTTGGGGCGAGCGCAGAGGAAGAGGGAGAGAAAGAAACCCAAGCAGATTCCATGCCTAGCACAGAGCCTGACTGGGGGCTCAATCTCACGACCCTGAGATCATGACCCGAGTTGAAGTCAAGAGCTGGAGGCTCACCTGACTGAGCCATGTAGGTGCCCCAAGGTTTTTGTTTTTTTTTTTCTCATATGCTCAATAACTGCCTTCTTAAATCAAATTTGTATGCAATATACAGTTAACTCTCAGAAAGCAATCAATACTTGTTTACCACTTTGAAGTATTTTAAAGAAAAACGTATTTCCAGTGTGTAAACTTGTCATAATGTTCAAAATGGTCATATTGGGAAATATTTAGTTAGGTGGTAAAAATCTCATTATTTCTTAATTTCCAAAGGTAGGGATTGGTTATAATGAAATAGGATAGTTTATTCTTCAGTTTTTATTTTTGTTCTAATTTTCAATGCTTATAATCTCATAACAAGAGGCCATAAACTATTATGATCTCCTCTACACTCAAAGGGTTATATGATAGATGGGAGGGAACAAAATAGCAGAAATTTAGCATTAAAAAAAAATCTATCAGATCCAGTCATTTGCACCTGTAATTTCTACTTTCCTCTCTTCCCTATTCCCACTTCCTCCATCCTTCTAGGTTTTCTGTAATTCTTTGCTCTTTTGAAGCTCTGCCTCACCACGGAAAGAGCATAGGCAGCTAACCTACTGGTTCCAGGAGGAAGAGGAAGGACCTGGACACTGAGTTGCTCCATTCACTGCAGGCACAATCTGTGCATCCTCAGCCTGCTCCCAGGGTTCCCAGAGACAAGTGAAGGTCCACTAAGTGCCCGGGAACTTGCACATATGTGCATGATGTTACATGACTGATGCTTTAAACCACTAAGTTTTGTGTTAGCTATTCAGCAGCAGCTAAATAGGGAGCAGCAAACATAGGGAAGAGCACAGCCACCAGAAGTAGAGCTGATGCAGGAGATGATGTCACCGGGGAGATAGAAAGTGTAATCAGTAAAAACAGACTTATGAGGGAAGAAAGATATAGATTTTTAGCTTAAGTAATTATGGAGATAAAAAGTTAGGGAATAAACAGTAAAGTTCCATAAATTTTCATCCAAACTGTTAGGACCAAATGTGTACAGAATATCGATTTTTCAGACCTTATAAAGTTATTAGGATGTAGATACGGTATATTTTGTAGCATTCATCAGCAGGTTACAGGACAATGTCACACAATACATTATTCTGAAGCAAAACAAATAAATAGTCACAATAAATAAAACCTATAAAATTTATGTCAGTCGGGTCAGGTTTTGCTTCCAAATGAGTTACTAAAAATATTTTAGTTTTTAGAGCTTCATGAGTTTCAGAACTACAGATGAAGTCCCCGATATGTTAACATAGCAGAAAATTGCAAAAGTATGAAAAATTAGAAGAACCATTGAATTGGATGTTAAGGCTAAAATCTTGTTGGACCAGCTAAGATAAGAAAATAAAACTAAAAAATAGATATGTTTAGTGCAATTTCCAAACTATTGATGAAATAGTTGAGAAAGGGTACCCATGCTCCCCTCTGTAAGTAGGAATTTACCTTCAGCCCCAGTTCCTATTTCTTGTAATATTGTTATTTAAATTTTTTTTAAATAGAAAAGATATTTCACTGCCTTTTCCGAGCACATAATCAAAGAGATCTGCAAAACCTGAGCAGAGTGTGTAATGTGGAATAAGAGGGCGGTGTGAAAGGTGGGTGAGTAATTTCACTCCAACTCAATCGTATGGCCACGATCCCTGAGTGGTTTTTCTGCATGTGTTTTAAAGTAGTCTCTAGCTCATGAAAGACACAAAAGCATCATTATCTCCAGAAAGGTAACTAGAACTGGCAGATAACAGAATTTTATGGCATCTGGAGGTTCAAAGTCCAGACTTATTACTGCCCAGTTCAAATCCATCTGATAATTTAACAGTATGTTACAAGCTTAATTCACATCTGCACTGGTGATTTGTATGCCAGCAAAAGAACTAGTTACTAGGCCCATATTCCATGGCCTTTAAAATCAAATTTTAAAATTTCTGTAGATTTAAATCCCATCCTGTTATAAAATGCATCATCATTACTGTTATTATTAATAATATTATTGAAAAAATTAAAATTCTATAGAATTATTTTGAAACGGCATTTAATGGGATAGCATATAATCTTGGGAATGTTCAGATGCCATAAGTGATAATTATTTTTTGGTAAATAAATGAACATGGAAATTAAGAGTCTCATCTTACTATGGTTCATTGATTGGTTTAATAATGACATGTTGTTGACTAGTTGAATGAATGATGAGTATGTTTTTAACCATCTATTAATACTGGACAGCTGAAAGTGTTTTCTTTAGTCTTTAAACAAGTTACATGTATTTGAATGTCCATGTTTTTCTGTTCTTATTTTTCAGTTTGGTTCTTCAAACATTTTTGTTGATATGGTTGGAATGTCAAATTTTATGTATTAGTAAAATTTCCATGGAAACAAATAGAAAATTTTTCAGTCCATTATTTGTATTTATTATTAAGTTTGCTTTCATCAAACTGGTGTGAACGTTTAAAACTGTATATTTCCATGCTTGCCTGGCTATAATATTTTCTAACAATTCATTTCTATGTACAATGCTTTTTTAAAAACCACTTTGCTGAGTTATGATTGACAAACAAAAAGGTGTATATATTTAATGTATACAACCTGATGAGTTTGGGGATAAGTATATATCTGTGAAACCATCACTATAATCAATGCTATAAACATATATACCACTTACAAAAGTTTCCTCCTGCTCTCTTTATTTATTTATTTTTTTGTGATTAAAAACATGTAAGGTCTACCGTCTTAGCAAATGTATAAGTAGAGAATACAATTTGTTAACCACTGGCATTATGCTGTACAGATTTCTAGGACTTAATCATCTAAGTACAATGTTTTAAAGCCATATCTATTCAGGGTTTTGACTACATCAAAATCCAAAATAAATGTGATATCAGGTACAATGCTCATATATTAAAGCATTCAAAACACATTTGATATTAAAATGTGAATATTGCATATTTCCATTTTCCCTAAAGTTGTTAGTTAATAAATGAAAAGGTTCTCTAGTGTTTCTTTTTGGTAAAAATTTGAGAACATTTTTGGATTCCTTCAAAATATGAAGAGCTTTAAAAAGTTAGCTATCCTGACACTGTTTCATAAATGCTATTTCAAAGAGATGAATATTTTCTAGGAGTCTGTTAAAAATGAACTTAGTTCAGAAGAGATTTGATCTTTGTAGGAAACTATTACATAGAAAATGAATCATTCAAGATATCAAGTACTGAAAAATGACAATTCTAATTTTTGAAATTCAAAGATATTATCTTCCAAATAGATATAATAAAGAATAACAACTATAAACAAAAGAAAAAATAAATTAAGACTTACCTAACTCTGAAGTTGGACAAAAGAACAAAACAGGAATTATGGACAAAATACTTTATTATTGAAATCTAAGGATAGCATAATTTTTAAAAAACTTGAAAAAATTATTTGAAAAATCTTAAAATTTTTATTTCCAATGTGAATTTTGACTCAGATGGATATTTTCCCTAAAGATGTAAATATAAACTTTTCCATTGAGAATAGAATCTGTCCAAAAGATATCAAAACTGTATTTTACATTTATCTGTTTATAACCAATTGAGACTCATACCATTAAATGTTAATAAATGACACAGACACCAGACTCTTAGTTGATCAAAGGCTCATTCCTGATGAGTGAATGAGAAAAGCAAAGAGCTAATTTTGATTCCCTCCTGCTTCTGAGACAGAAATAGTTCTAGTGCTGTTCCTACTTTAACAACTTCATGCAGAGAACCACAGTTCATTTGAAGTAGTGGTCTAGAATTCTTTCCCTTGGGGTTCTTGGGTGACTCAGTCGGTTAAGAGTCTGCCTTCGGCTCAGGTCATGATCCCAGGGTCCTGGGATTGAGCCCCAAGTCAGGCTCTCCTCTCAGCAGGGAGCCTGCTTCTCCCTCTCCCTCTGCCTGTAGCTCCCCCTGCTTGTGTACTCTCCCTGCCACCCCGTCAAATAAATAAATAATACCTTAAGAATTCTTTCCTTTGAGGAGTGTTTACCTTCTGAGCCATGCTTTTGTGGATCGAGGCCTGTGAGGGAAGGGTCAAGAAAACTCTTATCTGTGACTTACTTGTGACCTAGTAGGGCTGTTAAACTATAATCTTAAGAAGGTAAAGTATGGATTTCATACAAATACAAAATTAACATGTGTTGAATGTTTTAACTCATTAATTCATGTGGAAACAAGGAAGATGTGAAAGTCATTTCAAAGAGAAATTTGAAGAACAGCCATATCTATATATTCCAAAACAAACTTGCTAAAAGTTGCAAAATTGGTTCATATTGTATAGGGAAATAAAATGCAAATGCAATAATTGGGGTCATATTTTCTACACAGCAGAAGTCAATTGTATTTCCACTAAAAAAAACTTGTACATTTTGCAATGGATAAGAATTATTTGCATTTCCATCCATTTTCTACAATTTAACTTCCACCCTTACAGTCATAAATTCATCTACTCAATAGAAGGGCAATCAAAGGTGAAAACACACAAAAAAATTCAATAACCCTTGAAGGACCACTCGACAATGTCTAGAACTGCAGAGAAAGGAAACCCAGTAATCTTATTTGTCATTTACATGTTGTGGAAAATTTTTCTTGAGAGTCTTCTAGTTGTATCCAAGGCTGAGCGGTTTTCTTGATTTAATAATTCCCGTTTGGCTACCTTCATGCTTTCTAAATTCCCCAAAGTCAGTAAACAACTAATTGTGATGTTATTCTAGAATCTCCCACTACAGAGATTTCAATGTACAAAATCAAAATATTAGTTCACAATTTTGCTTTTACCTCAAAATACACTGTGTCTCCTAGATTTAAATAAAAAATTAATTTTGAGAAAGACATACTTCTAAAGAAAGTAAAATGTTTTTAGGAATAATGCTAAATGGACTCAAGCATTCTCAAACGCAGAACTGGAATTAAAAAGGCAAATTTTAACCATCTGCCCTTTCAACTCTTAAGTAGGACCAGAAATGATTGGATAACTCAACAGGACAGCAAACATATAATACACAAAACTGTGGCCAGAATTAATAGAAAATAAACGAAGGCATTTCAAACACTGCATGCATTGCTTGGCACAAGTTGCATCTCGATGAATAGTTGGGGAAATAAAGATAGGAATGCTATGGGAGAAGACAAAGATGTAGAAGTAAATATCCTCAAGTCCTCATATACTCATAACTCATAGGTTTTTCTTTAGGAAATGGTGGGAGGTTATTTCAGCCCTAGGTCTAATGGATTACAAACCTAAAGATCCTTAGGGATACAAAGCACCCTTAAAAAACAGACAGCTGCCATTCCATCATGAGTGGCAAATGAATAAAACGGGTTTGTATGATGGAGAAAGCATTTCAGCTGTATAAATCGAGAGTGGTAACAGAAGCAAAAGAAAAAAAATATATATATAGTAAACATCACTCTCAAGGGAAAAGCACAGAATACAATAGATGAACTAGAATAGTTACTATCTCAGAGAGATGTATTTACACCAGTCTATGCTTGAGCCTTTCCATAACCTCTGTAACTTCTGAGAATTCTGGGCTCTATGACTTTCCCAAGTTTGTGTCTTATCCTGCTGATTCTATTTAGCTAAAGCAATTCAAAATAAAACCCTTTATTTCTAGAGCAAAATAAAGAGATGAATAGTTTAAGTTCCTATCTTTAGCTGTCCTTGGGTTGGACGGGGGGCGTACTGGAGAGTCAGGTAGAGGAGTGTGTGTGTGTGTGTGTGAGAGAGAGAGAGAGAGAGAGAGAGAGAGAGAGAGAAAGAGAGAGAAAGAGAGAGACAGAAAAAAAGGAGAAGGGGGGAAAGAGGAAGAGAACAAAAAAGAAGTAACAGGAGAGAAAAGAAGCAGGGAAGGCAGGGAAGAGAGCCAGCTTGGGCTTGAAACAAAACCTGGAATTCAATAGCAGAAAAGCCACAGAGTTCTTCTGAACACAGAGTAGCTACATGCTTGTACCTAGAATCACAGCCTCAGGTACATCTGCAGAGGGAGGAGAGGAGGAAGAATGTCAAACCCTATGGCCTATGGGTCATGGGTTTAGGTTATAAGAATCCTAAAAATGTTCAGCATATTACATAAGTGTGCAGTTGCTGTTGTTAAGTATGTAATTTTAAACCCCAGTTGAATAAATCCTGATCTTTTCTTTTCCTGCTGTTCTTTTGTCCTAACTTCTATGAACATGGGTTCAAATCTTTTTTATGTCCTTAACACCACTTTCCTCACTCCTAGTCCTCAAAGCTGATAGTTTTAGATTTTAGAGACTATTTCACTAAGAAGGAAAACTCTGCTTTATGAAATAGTTCAACTCCAACCATCTTACTACCACTAGCTGCTGAAATATCTAGCCTCTTCTGCACCTACCAGCTCCAGAAGAACTGATGGAAACTAAATTTGTAGAAAGGATTTTGGTTGAAAACAAATTGATCAAAATAATGAATCGGTCAAAACAGAATACTTACAATATGTTTCCTTTCATGTAATGGTAACTTTTAATGCACAGATGACATTTGTGTACTTTAATTTGCCATCAACTTTTTAAGCCATTTGTCTCATATATTCAAATTTATCATTTAAAAATTTAAATGTATTTTAGTCAATTATGTCTATTTTATGGCAATGTTTTCATAACATTTTAAATATTATTTCCAGCTCAAAGCAATTTTTTGAAAACTAACTTGTTGAAATGAATGTTGTAATCATCAAAGTTTGTTTGAATAAATTTTGAGCAACCCAAGGTAATATGAAATTTAAAAACACTAATAATTCCATAGGTTATTACTTATATTTTTTTGTTGTTGTTTCATGTAATTTCATGTAAACATTTGAAGCCCGTGTTTCCTATTTGGCCATAGCTATACTTTTAAAAATGACAGGAAAATATTTGAACAGTTTTTCAATTAACATAATTTGCTTTGGTTTGATATAATTATTATTTGCAGTTATATTAAGAATTGAATTTCCATTGTTAAAAAGTATATTCAAGATTTGGAAATAAGCAAAAGGTTAAAACATGCCAAGTGTGTAAATAGAATAGTATTTCTAAGTGGAACTTAAAAATCTTTAGAATGAACTAAATTTTTGTGTTGGGTATTTAAAGAATACTAATTTATAAAGCCAAAGGATAACATCTGAATAATATTTTGTGCATTCAAATCTATACTCAAGGACATTAAAAATAAAATAAAACCCACATTGATACATTCCCACACCTTTTTTTCCTAACAGAATATAGAAAGGAAATGTTGAAATTCCTTTCAATAGAAAAAACTAATATCTACTCAGTGAATTCAAATTCACTGATGCCTTTGTCCTGGTTATTAATAGGGCTACAGGAATAAATTCTACACCTATGAAGGAATACTAACACTTAAAAAAAATATGCTAGACAAACCATAAGAGACCCTTAATCATAGGAAACAAACTGAGGGTTGATGGGGGATGGGGGGAGGGAATGGGGTAACTGGGTGATGGACATTAAGGAGGGCACCAGATGTAATGAACACTGGTTGTTATATAAGACTGATGAATCACTGACCTCTACCTCTGAAACTAATAATACACTATCTGTTAATTAATTGAATTTAAATTTTAAAAAAGATCTACATCGTCAAATATTGACTAACAAAGAATGTAAAGACATTTTAAAGAAAAAAGTATGCTAGGAAGATGCTTTTTATTGTGATAAAATATACATAATATAAAATGATAAAATTTACCATTTTAAACATTTTAAGCACACAATTCAGTCTCATTGAGTGCATTTACATCACCACTAACCCTCTCCAGAAATTTCTCATCATCTCATACCCAAACTCTCTACCTGTTAAAAAATAACTCCTCATTCCCTGCTCCCCTCAAGCTCTGTGAACCTCTACTGTAATTTCAGGTCTCTGTGAATTTGACTATTTTGGATATCTCATATAAGTTGAATCATGTAATATTTATCACTTTGTTGTCTGGCTTATTTCATTTAGCATAATGTTTTCAAGGTTTATTCATGTTGTAGCATGCACCAGAATTTCATTCCTTTTTAAGGCTAAATAATCTATTGTATGTATATGTATCACATTAGTTTGTCTATCCATCTGGTGATGGAGATTAAGGTTGTTTCCACCTTTTAGGTATTGTTAATAATGCTCTATGAACATTGGTTTACAAATATCTGTAGTGGCAAGGGTCAGTCAAAACACCACAAAATTTCCTACTGGTTTGAAGGTCACTGTTTCTTGATTAAGCATTTGCTTGATTGCTGTGGACCTTTCATTGTGTTTCAGAGGACCTATAAGGTTCATAAAGCCAGTTTCTGGTTGTTTTTGATGTTTCTATGAGGGAAAAGGGGCTTGGAGCTTTATAGTCCATCCTTTTGTTCTTCAAGAGAAACCTTTAACCAGAATTGTCTCAGCAATTTTTTTAAAAGATTTTATTTATTTATTTGAAAGAGAGAGAGTGAGTAAGAGAGAGAGCATGAGCTGGGAGAGGGGGAGAAGCAGACTCCCCTGCTGAGCAGGGAGCCTGATGTGGGGCTCGATCCCAGGACACTGGGATCATGACCTAAGCTGAAGGCAGTCGCTTAACCTCCTGAGCCACCCAGGTGCCCCTCAGCAATTTTTTTTTATTGATCTAAAAATGAATATCTTGTGATATTGAAAAGAATTTACCTTACATTTAAAAATGTATTACACTTTTATGATATTCATGGTGCACAGATATAAATCTAACAGACTGTTCATACACCAGAGAAGTTCCCAGTATAGGGAAATAATGTCACACATTTTGTTTTTCAGCAACTGTGTGAGGTAGGTGAGGAAAATACTATTATTATTGTATCACGTATAAGGGAATTTAGGCTTAGGGACAAAATGTGATCTAACTGAAAACTTGAACACATGCTGTGCGATTTCTTCCTGTCAGAACATTTTCCAAAAGCCTTCTCTAATTGGATTTTTCTGTTTGAATTTATACACTCAAATGTTTAGTCAAAACTTTTCTGCCAATTTCTCATGACAGCTGCCAGAATATATTCAAGCACCATAACCAGTAATTATACGATCTTCTTGGTCTTCCTGGGCCTTAATAAGTTATGGAAACATGAATATCAATGGTATTTATGGTTTGTTAGTGGGATCAATGGTTTAAAATTAAGTTCCCTTTGCATCTGTCTACTCAAAGTTAAGCACTTCCCCAAGTCTCTGCTCACTTCAAGGTAAAAATCACCTCTCAGATTTGAAACAGGACCTGGACCACAGGCGGCTGGAATAGTGGGTTAGTTTGGCTTGGGAAACCATGGATAAAATAAAGCAAGAGATGATCAGATCAAACCTAAATAAACCTTCAATGTAACAATATGGCATCACATATCCTTCCTTGCTCACTTTACAACATAAATATGAGTAAATATGCCTCCACAGAAAATGGTTTTTATTTCTAATATTCTAAGGCTAGGATCAATCATATATCTTATAAAAACCAAACTCAGTGGCCTTTCCATTATCATTTTATTTGATGCTTCTTGGTTTCTGAACTATTGTTTGCTTTGATTCTCCTTTTTTTTCTGGCCACTTCTTTTCAGGATAAACTGCTGATTCTTATTCCTCTCACACACCAGAATTCACCGATATTTTTCAGGTTTAATTTTGTTAGTTTTCTCATCTCTCTTTTCATGATCTGCCTGATGATCTAATCTCATTATCTCAACTGTGATTTATTTACTGAAGTTTATAAAGTCTTTCCTGAGATCTAAAACTGTAGTTACTCATTCTCAGATTTATTCATATTATGGACTCATATTGAAAGTATTCATCATGCATCCTTTTCAACTGCATCTCCTCAGTATTTCCAATTTGATGACCCCAAGAAACTTAAATGTAATGTGTTCCATTGGGGCCCCATTCTCCCTATTTCCAGTGCACTCCCTTTGCAGATTTCCTTATAACTCTTATTGATATCCTTATGAGTTGCTTAACTTAAAATCCTAAATTTCTCTTCTCTTCCCACCCTGATTGAATCCATATCGATATAAGTCTCCATCTCATCTCTTTTTCTTTTAAATAGGAATCATTTGCTTTATAGAAAAGATTAACTTACAACAAACAGCTATTAAAATTAATTTGAACCACAGAAGCACAAACAAGCTGAATCATGAAGATGTTACTAAAAATGTGTAAAATTTGAGCCCAAAATTCACACTTGAGTAACTAGAAATTGATTAGTGTCCATAAGTTTCACTAGGTGCTTCAAAGATCTTAAATCTTGGAGCCCTTATTCAGAAGTTCTTATAGAACATGTTAGGATAAGTACAAACAAATTAAACAAAGATCTATCTATCCAGAGGCAATGTGCTTGAACTTCTGGAACCAATTCTTAAGTTATTCTTCTTTTATTATATTGTTTTAAAATGGCACTGGAGAATGAATAAATGGAAACAATAAGATTTTACAAGAGTGAAAGCATTTATGAAACCATATAACTGCGAAAGAACATATTTTAAAGCATCTTAAATGGTTTGATTAATGAATAATTTAAAAAGTCATTGTAGTTAACTACTCCATGTTAAATGACCTTTATCCTTTGGGCATCTGATAAAGAGAGGTTCAGCTTTAAACAATATAAATTGAATTAGATATTCACATGCTTATCCCAAAGTCATTCATTTTATGAACTGATTACCTCTTTTTTCTCTCCATAGATTTCTTTATGAATTTTCATACAGAATGAATCATATGATGACTATGAGAAATTAAGAAAGGAGTATTAAAGAGTATTAGAGTATTGTACTTTATCTTGCAATAACCCATCTATGCCTGTAGCAAAACTGCCTGGATCCCTTGAAATTGAGTGTCTAATTTCTGCATGTGTCCAACACTTCCATGTCTGTGTCTTTGCTCAACTACTCTCCTGGTATAGATTTGCTTTTCTCATTCTATGTCTAAATTCTTGTCTCTCAATACCTAACTCACAGGTCACCAATACTGTAAAACTTACCCTGATTTTCTTATTCATGGTTAATACATCATCATTTCCATGCATTCTCTCCTATAACATTTTATCTATAATGTGATTGATTATATGTATCAATATTAATGTGCATTACAACTGGTTACATACACTAATATAAACCCCATATATTCAGTAACATTCACTTTTTACCTAATAAAGTGTTAGCTCATTGAGGTCAGAGACCATAACTTTAGCAGTTTTGTATGTCCTTGGAAATAGCAAAATGCCTTGAACATAATAATCGCTCAAAATTGTTGACTTAATTGAATGTACTGCTCCACAATATTAATTTACTGCTTGAAGAAACTGACCTGGGAGTCCAAAACTTTCATATCCTGCATTCAGTTTAGTTATAGCTATATTTTGGTATTAGTCCATACAGGTATTCTTTGGTTTAATTTAAAAATAACAGTTAAGGAAAAAACTATTATACTTACATATATTGTATTTTCTATTTATTTCATGTTTATATATTTATTATTACTGCTATGTTAGTTATAAGAACAACAAAAATAAATGTATAAAAACCACCTATGCATAAGCAGGGGAAAAGCTTTCTTACATGCTTTCTGGATATTAAACACATTCAGAATCTTCCTGTGGTGATGATCTCTCCAGCTGGACATCTACTAGAATAGAAATGACTTCAGTTTAATTAAATTTCCTATTGACACAGTTGCTTCCAAAACATAGGGTAATCCTTGTGGAACAAGCAGTGGTCATCCTACTTATTTTCATAGCTAGGGTTTTATTCCTGATAGGGCTATCCACCATTCACCTTACTTTTAACAAAGAGATCACCTCCAGTGGGCTACAATTCTCTTTTACAGTTCTATAGATTGGAAACATATGTATTTATTACAGTTAAGGAACTAAGAATTTTAAAGAGGCACTTTGCCAAAGCTGGCTGATAAATGACCTCATTCTCCTTCAAGTGTATTGTCAATACCGTGCTGTGTTGGCTCTCCAAGATGCATGATGTGGTTCAGGTCTTTCTGCATGAGCTTCAAAGGCACAGTTCTCAATAAAGAAGTGTGCTTAAATGGCTAATTTTATTTGTTTACCAAAGACTATCTCTTTTATAATTCATCGAAGTATAAAAGACCATTTTAAGCAGTTTCTAATAACTACAATTTAAAAATGCCAATACATAGACATTCTTCCTCTGCTCAGGCTGGGGGAGCTTGATGAGTTTGCAACCCATGCAACTACATGGAATCCCACACTCAACAGGACCCATGTTCTGTCATCACTGTCTTAAAATTCTTATTTTTGAACAAAGTGCCCATATAATTTCATTTCATTCCATTTTGAAATGCCTGTGGTATCATGGTTTAGAATGAATCACGAGGTTTTGTTTCCAGAAGCTGACAGTTATAAACCAATAGGTAACGTTAGGTAACGTTTCTTCATTTCCGATTCCTTGAATTGGCAGTTTCTGTACTATGATCTAGAAAACTGTATTGCAAACTTTCATTTTAGCAGTATACTCCACATCCTTTGTTTTTTCCTCTTCCTAATGAGATATTAGACAGAAGTACAACCTCTGAAAACACTAAAAACTGTAGCTGGTCTTGTTCAAGTGTGGGTTGAAAGGAAAGGATGGTCCACTTTTCTCTGGGCATAGAGATGGGGAGGGTAATTTAAAGAGCATGAGGTAACACTGAGGAGCCCACACATGAGGTAAAACACTGTTTACCTTATTATATTAGGTATAATTTTAGAAATTAAAATTTCTAAATTTTAATTTCTAAATTTAGAAATTAGAAGATTTAGAAATTTTAGAAATTAAAACTGTTTAGAAATTAAAGATCAATGAAGGCCAAAGCTATTGGAACAAGTGCAGGTAAGTGAAAGCCTGTGAGGATTCAGAACCCAAAACATTTTATTTAGAGGACTAAAGAAACATTTGAATTGAATGGAATTTTAAAAAAGGTACTGATCAAAAAAAAAAAAAAGGTACTGATCTTGGCTGCTTGATAAAAAGCACAGCAGGCTTTCCAGAAGCTTACAATCTACTGAATGTTAGAATTTTAAATCTCAGATGATTTTTATCTTTACATCTGAATACAGAGTACAACAGATTATAAAGCATACGATTATATTATGAACAAATTCTAAAATATTGTTATGGTGGTTTTGAATTTATCAAGGAAATATGACACATTTCTTAATATCAGCTTTCAGGTTATTGCTATGACCTCATATATGGTTGTGTAAAATTGTTTGATTAGAAGTGGGTATATCCTACAGAAATGTTGCACTTTATCGGAATTAGAAATGCTCCAGACACAATGCCATTAACAGGAGCTCAATGAACTATTCCATCATGAACGGTCTTAGAATATTGGTAAACATTGCTCAGCATCCAAATTGAGCTTTAGACTCAGTATCTCATTATGTAAGTGCAAGGTGTGAATTTCATGTGCCAAAACCATGTCAAGCACTATTAAACTGATAAGGGTATAGAGAAGGAGCAATACAGACCTCTTGGAAACTCTCATTATTGCTTTCAGTCAGGAGGCTAGAGGTAGATAGTTTCAAAAGAGAAACTGAATAATTTTCAAAGCTGTCACTGATCAATATTCTAAATGCACAATTTTTAGGAAAATACCACACATAGTGATCCTTTTCCAATATGCTTATCAGTCTGGTTATCAAAGTCATATTTCAACACTGGCTTGCTCATTAAATTTGCACTTGAATATAAATGTTTGAATATGCATTTTTATGTGGGAAAAAACTCTTTAAAAGAATCTAGAGTGGATTCAAGGACACACTTTGCAGTTGATGATTTACTCACTAGAGATAGGACATTTTGATGACCCCTCAAATCTGTTTCCCAGAAGACCCATTGCCCTAATGCCTCAGTCACACACGGGCCCTTCTGACTTGATTTTCTGAGGGGTAGAAATGATATGGATGGCATCAGTTTTCCTAGAAGCCAACTTCAGTAGCTTTGAAGGCCTTGGCATCAGTGGGAGAAATACTGACCGATTTTCTACAGAAAAATTGGGCTTGATGGAAGCATTCAGAAAAATACCATTTGATAACCAATGAGATAGTTAGGGCTCTCATCTTGCTCTGAGAATTCTCTGATCTTCTTTTAACCTTTAACAGCAAGGAATTTATTCGTGCTAGCATTATGCCAACAATAGGGTTCAACAGTTGATATTGAATAAATAAGCACTGGGAATGAAATAATTCATTGAATAAATAAGTACTGGGAATGAAAGTGTGTCTGGTCAGCCGAAGGTGGTTAGGATGAACCCGTAGCAGAGGCTAGAATATCAGAAAGGTAAACAAGAAGGGTGGGTATTTCTCTAGACACATTCCAAGCAGAATGAAGGCCACCAGAAGGCAGAGTTTGGTATCAAAGCAACTACTGAAGGGTAGAAGACAATATGATATAGAAGCAACACCCAGTGGAGCAGGGCCAACCTGGGGTAAAGTCATGAGCCCTACCATTTACACATAGCTTATGAACAAATTACTATTTATTTGTTATGGGATTTCTTTTCCTTTAGTGCCTGAGGTTCTTGGTCATGCTGCTTCAAAGAAGGAAGAGGTAGACCAGATGAAGAGTGATGGGCAGTAAAGCAAAATTTATTGAGCGGTAGTACAAAGCTCCTGAAGAAGGAGGGGACCCACGAGGGTTGCCTCTGGAGTTTCTAAGTCTAGGGGTTTTTACGGGCTTGTTGGAGGGCTGTTTTAATCTGATTAACCTTCCATAAGCCTGTCACCCAGTCAAGTTTTTGTCACGTGGGAAAGGGTGGAGGGCTCCTTCCAGGGTGGTGTAAAATCTTTTTAAGGGTGCTTTCCTCTTAGGGCGGGGCTCCTTGTCCCTGCCTGCCTTTCTTCCAACTACCCTTCATTATATTGTGGAGCCTCACTTTACTCCTTTGAAACAGGAGAATGGCAACACCTTCATAGACAGTAAGATAGAGATTAAATCATGTAGTTAAAGCATCTGGTAGAGAAATGGGTACTTTGTAATTGCTCCTAAATTTTGGTTATGGTTACTGATTTTTCAATGAAAAATAATCCCTATATATCAAAATTAGAGGAAATTTTTTTTTTTAAGATTTTATTTATTTATTTGAGACAGAGAGAATGAGAGACAGAGAGCATGAGAGGGAGGAGGGTCAGAGGGAGAAGCAGGCTCCCTGCCGAGCAGGGAGCCCGATGCGGGACTCGATCCCGGGACTCCAGGATCATGACCTGAGCCGAAGGCAGTCGCTTAACCAACGGAGCCATCCAGGCGCCCTAGAGGAAAATTTTATCAACTCATTTTTTTCTCATTTTAAGGTGAAACATTTTGATTCTATTTCTTTTCTTTTCCGTGACATTTTAGAAAAGTAAGTAATAGCATGGATTCTGGGCCTAGTCTGTGTTCAAATGTTGACTATACCACTTTCTAGCTGGGAGAAATTGGACAAGTTATTTTCCCTTGATGTGTCTTGGTTTCCTCATACATGAGTAATATGAGACTAAATTCAAAGTTGCTATGAGGACTAAATAAGTTAATCTTTAAATAGTTTATAATAGCACTTGGCATATAGAAACTTCTATGTAAATAATAACTATAATTTTTCAATAAAATTATTTTGGTGGCATTTGAGATATTCAACTACATTTAATGTTATAAACTATTGCATACATTTTATGCAGATTTTTCGTATTAAAATATTCATTAAAATTATGTAAATCAATCTGCTAAAATATTGATGTTGTTATGATGGCTTTAAATTTCAGTATCAATTTTGGAATTAGTAAAATAGTAAGATTTTTTTAGAATCTGAAAACATATAGCTTCCTTAAATCATGTATATACACGTGCATGCGTGTTTTTATTTTATCTGATTCCCTTTTCAGATGTAAACGTCCTGTGTGTACTAACTTTCTTTGTTTTCAAATGCATATTTGGGTCTTTGTTCAAATGTGTACTTAACCTCAATTACTATTACCTTTCCCATTGTTTAAAATATACACTTGAAGCACTATTCAAATACATATAATCAACTTAGGGTTTCCCTCCTTTTTGAATTCCAAAACAATTTTTGAAATGTGTTTGTGTGTCAGGGTGGGGCTGTTGTGGGAAAACCTGGGTTTAGCCCCATATGAATGAGAATGTGAAAAGGAAGACCTACAGAAACTAAGGTGTGACAGTCAACACTCAACACACGTGTGGATCTCCTCCTGCATAGATTCTGGAGTAAATAGCAAAGATGTGGCTCAACATTTCCAATTCAATGTTTCCACAACACCTCAAAGTCAATATGGATCTTTTGACTGATGTCTTCAGTCAGAAAGGGTTTCTTTTGTTTTGTTCTCAGCCTTTCACAGAGAAAGTCAAGTTATTTCCTGTTAAAAAGAAATGGAATTCCGAAATAATATCCTCAAAGAAACTCTGAATGTTCCTTTATTACCTGAATAAGTAAAATCAACCAGGAAGGATTGAAAAAGTATGTATATAAAATGGACTTAGAGAAAGTAACTGAACTGTGTTAAGGCTTTCAGGTTTTAAGTATTGTGTTGGGTACATGACATTTTTTTGTTGTTGTTATTTAATACTTAAAAGAGTATTATCTGCAAGTTGCATATTATTGACCATTCTTTGGGGGGGGGGAGAAATTTGAGGTAAAAACAAAAGTTAAGTAACCAATGACCCTGAACATAACTTCTTATTAAGATTTCAGTTTAGTATTAAAAATGTCTGCATAGGTTTATATAATTATATTTTATTTATATGAAGCATGTTCTATTTCCTCCCAGGAAAACCAGACTCGAATGCTCTCAAGGTTCTAACAGATAGGATCTAGGATTGGTGGAGAACTTGGCCAGCTGAGGATTGTTGTGCCTGGATATACACTACTTAAGAACAAATAAATAAACTGTATATGATTCGGCTTACATGATATGTACAGAATAGGCAAATCTGTAGAGACAGAAAGTAGGTTAAGGTGGTTTAAGGCTGGGGGGTGGGGATTGGGGTGATAGAGGATATGGGGTTTCTTTTTGAGGTGATGAAAATATTTTATAATGAGAATGGTAATGGCTGTACAACATTATAAATACACTAAAAGCCATTGAGTAATACACTTTATTTTTCTATTTTTTATTTTTAAATGTGAGTATAGTTGACACACAATGTTACATTAGTTTCAATAGTGATTAGTTTCAACATAGTTCATATGGAATAGTGATTCAACAGCTCTGTGTCTTACGCTATGCTCACCACAGGTATAGCTGCCACCTGTCACCACATAAGACGGTTACAATACCAGTGACTATATTCCCTATGTTGTATCTTTTATTCCCCTGACTTACTCATTTCACAACTGGAAGCCTGTATCTCCACTCCCCATCACCCATTTATCCAACCCCTAACCCCTTTCCCTCTAGCAACTATCACAGCTGTCCACTTCAAACGGGTAAATTGTGTAGTATCTCAATGAAGCTGTTACTGAAACTTAAGACGGAGGATGGGGTGACTGGGTGATGGGCATTAGGAGGGCACATGATGTAATGAGCACTGGGTATTATGTAAGACCGATGAATCACTGAACTCTACCTCTGAAACTAATAATACGTGATATGTTAATTAATTGAATTTAAATTAAAAAAATTATTGGGGAAAGAAAATTTAAGACAGTCACAGTAAATTAAAGCACAAGTCTTCAATTTTGTCAAACATATGTCCATTCAGTTTTGGTAAACATACATCTTGTCCTCAGATATTACAGTAAGGAATTAAGGGAAGTATGTGTGCCTATTTTCTGAATGAGGAAATTAACTATGATTTTAAATCAAGACCAGTCAACACCTTTTTTTTTCTCCTTTAGCTAGGCTCAAGTTCAAGGGGCCAAACAAAGAGAAGCAAAAAATCTGATTTCATTAAGGTTGTGCTTTAGAGAATACAACAAGCAAGAGAAAGGAAAGCAAGTTGATGGAGTAGGTAAATAATTACTTATGATCAGATTATGGGGATTTTGGATTTATGGGTAATGATAAAATTCAAAGCTTGGTCATGAGAATAGATTGCGGAAGGGCAAGTTCCTTGGAGAAGAAAAGATCCAGGAAATAAGAGGCCAGGGGTCTTGGGAGAATCACTATAGATACTGAAATCACCTGGAAGTTTTATATGAATTATGTCTTGAAGAGAAGACCAGTGGGGGGCACCTGGGTGGCTCAGTTGGTTAAGCGACTGCCTTCGGCTCAGGTCATGATCCTGGAGTCCCTGGATCGAGTCCCACATCGGGCTCCCTGCTCGGCAGGGAGCCTGCTTCTCCCTCTGACCCTCCCCCCTCTCATGTGCTCTCTGTCTCTCTCATTCTCTCTGTCTCAAATAAATAAATAAATAAAATCTTTAAAAAAAAAAAAAGAAGAAGACCAGTGGGTAAGGAAATAATTCCAAAAGTAGGGGTAATGGGTTTGAATGGTTTAGTCACATAAAATTCAAAGAGTTTTAAAAATAATCTTTCTTCTCTTCCTTCCTTCCCTCCTTCCTTCCCTCCCTCCTTTCTTTCTTTCTTTCTTTCTTTCTTTCTTTCTTTCTTTCTTTCTTTCTTTCTTTCTTTCTTTCTT
>NC_058403.1:21983795-21983962 GCF_002201575.2 Neomonachus schauinslandi | reverse complement strand
CTTTCTTTCTTTCTTTCTTTCTTTCTTTCTTTCTTTCTTTCTTTCTTCTCTTTCTTTTTCTTTCTTTCTTTCTTTCTTCTTTTTTCTTCTTTCTTTCTTCTTTCTTTCTTTCTTTCTTTCTTCTTTCTTTCTTTCTTTCTTTCTTTCTTTCTTTCTTTCTTTCTTTC
>NC_058403.1:21909905-21983785 GCF_002201575.2 Neomonachus schauinslandi | reverse complement strand
CTTTCTTTCTTTCTTTCTTTCTTTCTTTCTTTCTTTCTTTCTTTCTTCTTTCCTTCACTTTCTTTTGCAAATTTTCTATTGTAATCCTGTCCCTACCTCTTTGAGATGTAAACCTTTTCCCAGCGTCCTGTCAGTTTTATAACCCAGGAATCTTTTTCTCAAGGACTGGGAGGGGAGCCATTTCCTTGAAATGTAATTATCAAGAAAGATAGTGTCCCTATCTCCCTGTCTTTCTGGGAAAGTAGGAGTCTACCAATAAGGAGCAATTAGCAAACACAGATGCCCTTTTCACATTGAGAGACCTGCCCCCTCATGCCCTCCAGTACTTTTTCATTAGCTTTCCTCAGTGCTTAGAAATGCTCTCGACCTTTTGTTTCCATGGAGTTAAGTTCACTCTCTCTCCCCTACTGCAACAGTCTTGAATAAAGTATTCCTTGCCTATTTAAATCTGTGTGGTACATTTTTTAAAGATAATTTGTAAGCAATTGTGTTGTTTGCCACCTTAAAAAGGAGACTTTAGGTATGCCTCATTAGAAAGTTCCGAGAAAAGAGTTCTTGATGGGTTATTAATGGTCAAGGTGAGATTTAACCACAATTACCTCTGTTCACTCTATATATACCTTAATATTACTAAAGGAGACCTTAGCAGGAACTGGAATGCAAGTAAAGTTCAACCAAAACCTCTTTGCCTTATTATAATGACACTTATTTTAATATAACTGATTTATTAAAAACTGAAAAATCCAATATAAACATTGGGGCACAGATTTAACCCAAAAGTGATCCAAACTAAGAACCTAGGGTGGCACAGAAATCTTGGGAATGAAACATTGTCCTTTACCTCCCATTTCTTTCAGAGAGTGAGAAGCCAGCACAAAACTCAACTAGCACAAGCTAGAAACAGCCATTAGACACCCACAATCATATTGTACTAAGTCAGTAGACAAAGAGCCATCCAAGTTTAGTGCAGTGATTAACGAGAGAGGGTGGAGCTAACAGGGCTACATTCAAAAGTTACTATTTGTTTCCTCAAATATTGTAACAGAAATATGTTTTTTGTTAAATTTTTCTCTTGCAGATTCTATCTATGTGTCTGTGTTGGGAAAGAGAAGAAGAAACGAGAGAAGACAGGGACCTTGCTCAATTTTCATGTAATATGTTACTGACAAGTCAAAAACATAAATGCAAAATGCAAAAATTAGGGTGAGTGAAAAGTCTTTATAAAATACTTATGTATGGTATATCTGTTCAAAAATACTTTAGCATTTTTACAAAATGCATAGTTTTTGCTTTGCAGACCAAGGAAAGACAGTTTGAATGTTTCCACTCACTCTTATTCCGTCCAATCTGTTGTTGAATCAAATTCATGAATCACTGTTAGGTATTTGAAGTTCTTTCTTTAAGTTACTTTACGTCAAGTTTCTTCTTGACTACTGAAAAAATCATTTTAAGAAAAGCCCCATTTTATGTAATCAGTGGAAATTTTGGAGCTGTAATCTTTTTTCCTAGGTATTTGCAAATACATGTGAAACTTCAGGGATTAGTTTAGTGGCATTTTTGTAGGCAATATTCTCTTATCCTGTTCCTGGTACAAAATTCCAAAGTGCTCCAGGCTATTTAAACTAAGCAAGGTAGTCTCCAAAACAGCCAGGAAGCTCTGAAGGTGTCAATCAACCACTATTTAGCTGTGTGACTTTGGGCAAGTTAAAAAGTTACTTAACAACAAGAACTCTCATTAATTACTACTGGAAATGCAAAATGACACAGACACTTTATTTTATTTATTTATTTTTAAAATATTTTATTTATTTATTTGACAGAGACACAGTGAGAGAGGGAACACAAGCAGGGGGAGTGGGAGAGGGAGAAGCAGACTTCCTGCAGAGCAGGGAGCCCGATGGGGCCTCGATCCCAGGACCCTGGGATCATGACCTGAGCCAAAGGCAGCCACTTAAACGACTGAGCCACCCAGGAGCCCCAACTCAGCCACTTTAGAAGACATTTTGACTGTTTCCTATGAACCTAAACATACTCCTACTGTATGAGCCAGCAATCATGCTTCTTGGTATTTAACTACCTAAAGGAATTGAAAGGTATATCCACACAAAACCCTGAAAGTGAGTGTCTATAGCAACTTTCTTCATAATTGCCAAAACTTGGAGGCAACCAAGATGTCCTTCAGTAGGTGAGTGAATAAGTAAACTGTAGTACATACAGACAGTGAGCTGTTATTGGGTGCTTAAAAGGAAAGAGATACCAAGCCATGAAAAGACATGGGGAAATGTGAGTGTAAGTGATCCAAACTTAGTACCTAGGGTGGCACAGAAATCTTGGGGATGAAACATTGTCCTTTACCTCCCATTTCTTGCAGAGAGTGAGAAGCCAGCACACAACACACCACTAAGTGAAAAAAACCAATCTGAAATGGTTATATATACCTTATGGTTTCGAGTATATGGTATTTTGGAAAAGATAAAACTGTGGAGAAGGTAAAAAGATTAATGTTTTCTAGGGGAGAGGGAAGGATGGATAGGCAGAACACAGAAGATTTTTAATGCAGTGAAGCTATTCTGAATGATTCTGAAATGGTGAACAAATGTATTTATACATTTGTCAAAACCCATAGAATGCACAACACCACGGATGATCCCAAATGTGAACTATGGACCTTAAGTGATAATGATGTGTCGATATAGGTTCATTTTTCTACAAATGTACCTCTGTGCTGGGGGATGTAGATAGTGGGTGAGGCTATGCATGTGTGAGGGCAGGGGGTATATGGCAATTCTCTGTACTTTCTCCTCAATTTTTCTATGAATAAATCTTCTCTAAGTTAAATTTATGAATTAAAAGAAAGTACTTAACCTCTCTCAACTTCAGTTTTATCAAATGTGGACTGTAGGTAATAATCACATCTATTTCATACAGTAGTTATAAGGCTAAATCAGCAAATATCATTTGCTTATAACAGTGCTTGTCTTTTAGTACCCACGTGTTGGCTGTTATTAGTGGTAGTGTATCATTTAGATTTATCATTACTTCTTTTCCATTTCTATGATTTTTTTTTCTTTCAAAATTTTATTTAAATTCAAGTTAGTTCACATATAGTGAGTGTAGTATTGGTTTCAGGAGTAGAATTTAGTGATTCATTACTTGCATATAACACCCAGTGCTCCTTACATCATGTGCCCTTCTTAATGCCCTTCACCCAATTACCCCATTCCCCCACCCACCTACCCTCCAGCAATCCTCAGTTTGTTCCCTGTATTTTTTCCCTATATTTAAGGGTTAATTATGGTTTGCTTCCCTCTCTGTATTATTTTATTTTTCCTTCCTTCCCCCATGTTCATGTTTTGTATCTTAAATTCCACACATGAGTGAAATCATATGGTATTTGTCTTTCTCTGACTGACTTATTTCACTAATACACTCTACTTCCATCCACATTATTGCAAATGGCAAGATTTCATTCTTTTTGATGGCTGGGTAATATTCCCTTGTATATTTATACCACATCTTCTTTATCATTCATCAGTTGATGGACATTTGGGCTCTTTCCATATTTTGGCTACTGTGGACATTGTTGCTATAAACATTGGGGTGCATGTGACCCTTCAAATCAATATGCTTGTATTCTTTGGATAACTACCTAGTAGTGCAATTGCTGGGTCACAGGGTAGTTCTATTCTTACCTTTTTAAAGAACCTCCATACTGTTTTCTAGAGTGGCTGCACCAGTTTGCATTCCTACCAATGGTGCACAAGTGGACCTACCACCTTTTCTCCGCATCCTCCCCAACACCTGTTGTTTCTTGTGTTGTTGATTTTAGCCATTCTGAAAGGTTTGAGGTGATATCTCATTGTATTTTTGATTTGTATTTCCCTGATGATGAGTGATGTTGAATATCTTTTCATCAGTCTGTTGGCCATCTGAATGTCTTCTTTGGAGAAATGTTTGTTCATGTCTTCTACACATTTCTTGACTGTTTTTTTGGGTTTTTTGAGGGTGTTGAGTTTGTGAGGTTCTTTATAGATTTTAAATACTAATCCTTTACCAGATATGTCATTTGCAAATATCTTCTTCCATTTCCATATGTTGCCTTTTAATTTCGTTGATTGTTTCCTTTGCTATGCAGAAGCTTTTTATATTGATGAAGTCCCAATAGCTCATTTTTGCTTCTGTTTCCCTTGCCTCTGGAGATGTGTCTAATAAGAAATTGCTGCAGCTGAGGTCAAAGAGGCTACTGCCTCTGTTCTCTTCCAGGATTTTGATGGATTCCTGTTGAACATTTAAGTCTTTCATCAATTGTGACTTAATTTTTTGTATTTGGTGTAAGAAAGTGGTCCAGTTTCATTCTTCTACATGTTGCTGTCCAATTTTCCCAACACCGTTTGTTGAAGAGACTTTTTTCCTTTGGATATTCTTTCCTGTTTTGTTGGAGATTAGTTGACCATATAGTTGCGGGTACATTTCTGGGTTTTCTATTCTGTTCCATTGATCTATGTCTTTGTTTTTATGCCAGTACCATACTGTCTTGATGATTACAGCTTTGTAATACAGCCTGAAATCTGGAATTGTGATGCCTCCAGCTTTGATTTCTTTTTTCAACATTACTTTGGCTATTCAGTGTCTTTTTTGGTTCCATATAAATTTTAGAATTATTTATTCCAACTCTGAAAAATGCTGGTGTTATCTTGGTAGGGGTTGCATTGAATTTCTAGATTGCTTTGGCTCGTATAGACATTTTAACAGTATTTATTCTTCCAATCCATGAGCATGGAATGGTTTTCCATTTGTTTGTGTCTTCTTCAATTTCTTTCATAAGGGTTCAATGGTTTTCAGAGTACAAATATTTTACATCTTTGGTTAGGTTTATTCCTATGTATTTTATGGTTTTTGTTGCAATTGTAAATGGGATCAATTCTTTGATTTCTCTTTCTGTTACTTCATTATTAGTGTATAAAAATGCAACAGACTTCAGTGCATTGATTTGTATCCTGTAACCTTGCTGAATTCCTGTATCAGTTCTAGTAATTTTTTGGTAGAGTATTTCCATTTTTCTACATAGGGTATCATGACATCTGTGAAGAGTGAGTTTGATTTCTTCTTTGCTGATCTGGATGTCTTTAATTTCCTTTTGTTGTCTGATTGCTGAGGCTAGGACTACTAGTACTATGTGGAATGGTAGTGGTGAGAGTGGACATACCTGTTGTGTTCCTGACCTTAGGGGAAAAGCTCTCAGTTTTTTCCAATTGAGGATGGTATTAACTGTGGGTCTTGCATATATGGTCTTTATGATGTTGAGGTATGTTCCTTCTATCCCTAATTTCTTGAGGGTTTTTATCAAGAAATGATGCTGTATTTTGTCAATTTTTTTTTCTGCATCTATTGAGAGGATCATATGGTTCTTACACTTTCTTTTATTAATCTGGTGTATCATGTTCATTGATTTGCATATGTTGAACCACCCCTGCAGCCCAGGAATAAATCCCACTTGGTCATACAGTCTGAAACCTTTGGGATGCTGCAAAGGCAGTCCTAAGAGGGAAATATATAGCAATACAGGCCTTCCTCAAGAAGCAAGAAAAGTCTCAAATACACTACTTAACCTTACACCTAAAGGAGCTGGAAAAGAATAGCATATAAAGCCTAAATCCAGCCGAAGGGAAATAATAAAAATTAGAGCAGAAATAAATGATATAGAAATTAAAAACAAAACAAAACAAAAACACAGAACAGATCAATGAAACTAGGAGCTGGTTCTTTGAATGAATTAACAAAATTGATAAATCCCTCATTAGACTTTTCAAAAAGAAATGAGGAAGGACCCAAAAAATAAAATCATGAATGAAAGAGGAGAGTTCACAACCAACACCACAGAAATACTTTCCTTTGTTCTTCACAGTCACCAACCACCCACACTTAATCTATGAAGTAGACTAAACAGAAATTCTTAGCCCTTCTTTACATCAGGAAACAAAAGGTAAGAATTCAAATAAATTCCATAGTATCATATGTCAGACTGAAAGTCAGCCTTCTGTCTCTTAGAACAATCCTTTTCCCATTACACACTTTGTCTAAGGACACCTTTACACTCTTAAAATTACAGGCCACTCTTCACAGTACAGTGTTAATGGAAAATTCATGAATATGAAAACCATGCAAAGCAAAGAATGCCTGCATTGAGGAACCCAAAGAACTTGTTTATGTAGCTTATATCTCTTGATGTTTACCTTATTAGATATTTAAACTGAAAAGTGTAAAAATCCAAGACACATAAGAATGCAATTCATTAGTCTTCAGACTGATGACACTAATAAGAAAATTACACTGTATGTTTCCGAGACAATAAGAATGAAAGGCAAATAAAATCTTAGTCTTTTTTTTTTTATGAAAATAAGTCAGTTTGACCTTTTAGATGCCAATGAAAAGGTCTTGGAACACCTAGCAGTCCCCAAACCACAGTTTAAGAATGACTGCGACATACGGTATGTCGTGAGACTACTTCATACACGGCCGTCCCCATCCTCAGCTACCTCACAATCTCCCTGCTCTGTAGAGGGAGCTTTTCCATATTCTGCCAATCATCCTTCACCCTGATCATTAATTTCACACCAGACAGCTTCTGAGTCTCTGTCCCCTCCATGTCCATTGATACCTTTCCTGTAGGTGTATGCTCCCTCGGGGGAGAAGGCCTTAGAATCTAAAAGCTTTCTGCCTGTATGAAACTCTCAGCTCAATTCCTGCACAGCAGAGCCTGGGATAAGAAGCAGTTCTGGTCTCAGCTAAAGAACAAGAGAACCCTGAGCTGTGAGCAGGCTTCAGAAGCCACAGAGGTGGCCTAGGCCAAGCTGGAGGATGAAGTGGCTGCTTTAATGTAACCAAGTGGGAGGAGGCCACAGAATGAGGTGCAGAGTTGAGCAGGGCAGGGCAGTGTATGAGCCAGCTGAGACCCATCCAGAGGCTTCATGAATAATCAACAATGTGGAGAAACACTGGTTGGCTACTTAATGCAGTTTATACAAGGTAATTTCCTTTGTTTTTAAAGCATCACGGATGTTGATGAAATGCCCTTTCATTTCACATTTAAGCTATAAAATGTCACCACCATTTCCAGTTTATTAGATGATGTGTTTCCTTAAAACTTTTGGTTTCACAAATACCAAGCTCTATTGTTGCATAAGGTCAGAATTATTTTCTGCCTGTTTATATGCAGTTTGACAAACTAAATCAATTTTTGGTCTTTAGGAGAATAGAGCCACAGCTAATAGGTTAGACTTTGTGTACATAGCAGTTTTTCATAAGGGATCCTTATACTGAGCGATGTGCTATGTATTGAAACATCTCCCTATCATAGGCTTTCACACACAAGTTAGCATAGGATATGCTGATTAATTATTGGATATCCTTTCCTGTAATTCTGCATTACCCACAAATGTTTATTGAATTCCTATTTTGCACAGATCACTAGACTGATTGCTGGGTATAAAAAATAATATAAAATGTAGTCTTCCATAAAGGCTTATCATGGTCTTGATGAGAAAACACATGCATTCATAAACGTAATGTGGGTGGATACAGTGTAGTTATAATGATGTAAGGTAAATGCTAAATGTCAGGTGCTACAGACCAGAAATATAGGAGGATAGAGGAAGGATCTCTGGTGGAAATCTGTTTTTATCAACTCAGTTTTTTTAAGAATATATCTCTTCCCCCTCAGACCATGAGATATAATAAGAGCACAATGAACCCCAATGGTGTATACGTGACTCCTGCCTGGTTAATTAGCATATTCTTCTTGCTAGCCACACTGCCTCAAGCTGGACCAATGAAAATCTGCTTCCTGATTTACTGGACCAATGCCATGGGACTATTTTTGTGCAGGTCATAGGCTAGTAGTATTAAATCATGGGAGTCCTCCTGACCATCTTTGCTACTCAATTAGAAGAGCTTTCTGGGAATAAAGCTTATGAAAGAAAGCAGGATTGAGAGATGCAGAAAGAGGGGTATTCCTGGATGTAGTTATACCTAGAGTTTCTTCTACCCCTGGACTTTTCAAGGGATGTTGGCCAAAAACTTCTTATTCTTAAATCAGTTTGAGTTGAATTCATGAAACCAGCCACTAAATGAGTCTTGATTCACACAGGAGTAATAATCACTTGAAGACTGAAATGGTCCTCTCTCACTTTCTCTCTCCCAAATAAATAAATAAAATCTTAAAAAAAAAAAAAAAAAGACTGACATGGCCCAAGAGGTCTTTTTGGAATGATTTAAACAGAATCCTGAATGCTCTTTAAGACTCAATTGAGAGGGAAGGATGAAAAAAGAATATTTAAGATAAGGAAAATACAAAGGGCAAAAATCCATAGTGGGAAGTTTAAAGTCTAATTTTGTGTAATATAGTGTGGCTTCATGTATGGAAAGAGATGCAAAGTTTTATGAAAGGGAAAGGACTCAATTTAGCAAGGGTAGCAGTTGGTAGATGGTTTTAGGGGCACTCATATTTAAGCAATGGAACACAGAACTGAAATTAATGAAGGAAGCCTATACAAAAGAATCTAAATAACCAATAGAGAAGGAAAAAATATGTTTTATATATAGATATATCTTTATATATATGTATATATATATATCTCTATCATCTATCTATCTATCTATCATCTGTCTATCATCTATATCTGTATATATATCCGGAATATGGGTTTTGTCCTGCTACTGGCCCTGTAAAATTGTACATGTGATGATGCATTTTTTTAATCGAATAGGTTTTGCTTTTCTGCTCCATCAAACCTGTCAAATAATTTTTAGGAATATTGTTTTCCAAATGTTCAAAAATATCATGATAACCTATCGATTTCAATTTTCTTTCTTGATCTTTCTTGTGCTCTCCCTTTTCTCTTTTTAATCTCAACTTCAAACTTCATGTCTTAAGGCCTGTTTTCAAGATATCTGAGGGCTCCAAGTGCTAACTTTCTAGGCTTTGATGGGGTCATTTTACTCTGGAACTGTTCCTCCCCTTTCTCTGGTAAGTCAGCTACTGCATTTCTGTCTGCTGACTTTTACAAAAACATGTTGAAATCACATTATGGTTTGTACATATTGACTTTCACTTTTTTAAAAACTTCTTTTCTATGTTTTAGTTTTGAATAGGAGAGGAGATAACCACATATGGTCAAACTACTTTGATTATCTAGAAATTGCCCCATTCACTTTAATCTCTTTTGTTCTGTCTCCGTATCTCTGAATTTTATATTCTGTATTCTCTTTGGAATATGAAAAGTTTGTTTTGTTTTGTTTTTTTCCCAAAGAATCTTTGAAAAATTTTTAAAAGGTTCTTTTATCTCTTAAAGTCACTTCTTGGTATTTAGTGTTATCCCCAAACACACTCATTTTTATCCCTTAAATTCACCATTTATATTCCCCAGAGTCCCCACATTTCACTTTTTATTAAGAATTATAAATAACTCAGAAATGATTTTCAGGTGTCCATGCTTCTGCTAATAGATTTTAGTAACGTCCCTGACTTGCTTTATAGTCACATATAAGGGTACATCAATCACTTTGAAAACTGATTATAGAATAATGCCTATACTTTAAGAATCTCCTTAAAATCAGTGGCCTGCAAATATACACAGGTATCTTAATAAGTTAATAGGCATTTACCCTTAGAAAACAGTCACCCCAGAAGACAATAACTTTAGCTATTGGCAGTTTGAAACATGAAAACTTGAGTAATAATCGGTTCCAAAGCTTTTTTTGCAGTCTCCCTGATGGTCCCATGCTATCGGATAGGTTCACTATCAATGAACTGGAGATGGCAACCCCAGTTCAATACAATAGGCATTGATTTCACCCACAGACCTGCTATGGGCCAGAAATGCAAATTTTATTTTTATTTATTCATTTTTTCTGGAAATGCAAATTTTAGAACAGTCCTTCCATATGTCTTTTTCTCCCCAATGAAAGCAAAAACAAAAATAAAACAAACACCAAAAAATCTCACATTTAATTTAGAGAAAAAGTTGTTAGATGTACAGCTTATTTTTGGCTCCTAACTATGGTCTTGTATGTCTTTATTCAATGATAATAGCTCTCAGTAAATTTCTCTTAACCTGTATGTGTTTAATTTTTAAAGTTTTGAAGTCTTTCAGGCGCTTTTGACAATTACCTAAGTTCTAGCTGTCCGTGCCCCTTGAAACCATTTATCAGGGTAAATTCTAGCTGCCCATACCCATTGGAACCATTTATCAGGGACTGGTAGTAGAAAGGGAGAGATTCAGTCAATCCTCATTATTCTTAGATTTCGTATTTGCAAATTAGCCTCCTTGCTAAATTTATATATAACCCCCAGATCAGTATTCACAGCACTTTCAAGGTTATTCACAGACATGCCAAGAGCAGCAAAAAATGTGATTTGCCCAGAGCACACCTCCCCAGCTGACATGGAGCAAGGCCACTCTGGCTTTTAGCGTCAGCTCTCATACTCTAAAGGAACATCCTTTTTGCAGTCTATTTAGTGCTATGTTTTCTGCATTTTTGTTTTTGTTGTTGTTGATGATGATTTAGCTGTTTAAAATGGCCCCCTAGCTGGTGTTAAAGTGTGGTCTGAATTTCCTAAAGGCAAGAAGATTATGATATGCCTTACTCATAAAATACATGTGTTAGATAACCTTCACTCAGGCATGAGATATGCTGTTCTTGGCCCTGAGTTCAGTGTTAATCAATCAGCACTATATATTAAATAAAGTGTTCTTAAACAGACACACGTTAAAAAAAAAGGTTATGTATAAGGTTGATGCACATTTTGTGACCAGAGTCTCACAGTACTTAACTCTGTATTTTCCCTAGGAACAATGGTTCCGTACTTGCTACACCAGTGTTCACAGAAACTTTGTAAAACATAATTATCAAGAGTAAAGAGGACAGACTGTATTTACTTATTAACTCCATGGATGCCTATTCTAATTGGAAAATCTTGAGGTAAATCCATAAGTTGGCCTTGGCTATTTTTACTATTATACCAAGACTCAAGATAATGAAATTAATAGTTCTATTTTCATTTGGATTTTTTCACTTTTGTTCCAAAAATGATTAAACAAAACAATAGGTGATATAAACAAAATTTATTAAGTAATTCATGAAACTGCAGTCTTCATTCTGAGAACTGCAAAAGGGGTAGAAGGCAGGAAGCTTTTATAAGATAAAGAATAATGAACAAGGAAGAGACAAATAGAAAATATCTGATTGGCTGGGGCCACAGAGTCAGCCTTGTTTGGGGTGAGAAGGAACCAGGAAGTAAGTATGGAGTGCAGAGTTGGCTTTGTGTTTGGGAACTGGCTGACTGGATTATAGTACTACATTTCTTGTCAAGCAAAGTTATCTATAGGGACATGAAAGTTATCTGACTTTCAGTTCAAGAGCAGCTCCATCTTGGGCCTAGAAAGTTATTTCAACATTTCTATGGACCATAGGAAAAGAAAAAAAAAAAAATGACTCAAGTATCTTTGTAAAAGCAAACTGTTTTTTTTTCTTCTTTTGTTTATGGCAAGAACATGTATATAATCTTAAATTGTCTTTCATATTAATTTACTTTCAAATTTATGTCTTTTGTTTCTTGATACTTGTAATTATAGCAATATCTGAACTTCTAAACCCAAAATACTATGTTGTTTATCGGCTTCAGTGAGGGGTTCTGAGTTACCTGCCAGGTAAAACCAGTTAAACCCTTATAATATTTCTGTCCTTTTCTTGAAAAATTCTAAAATCTTAGTTCTAAGTTCTATAGAATCACATATTGAATGTAAAATACATTATTAATTAATGCTAATCCTTCACAAAACTGAGTGCATTTAACTATCATAATTCTTCTGCAATATCCAAGTGATCATTTCAGTTAAAACAAAGTAAGCTATAAATGAATGTTTCAAATTATTTTGCTGTGCTCTGATTTTTTTCCTCACTAGGAATTACAGCTGCAGCAAAATAAACTACAGCCTAATATATAGGTAATAAGTTAGTGATTTATACAGTCATGTGCATTTTTTTATGTTACTTTGAATATTTATGTACTTGTATACATTCAAATCAGAGTCTCTTTTTTGTAACTCTACATGAAATTATTTGATTAAATGACCCTTGCCAATAACACAAGTCTTCGAAAGTTAGCTTGTCAGTCTATTATCAATAATTAAGGTATGACTGACCCTATCTTGCCTCCCTATTTCTGCTTTAGTTGCAAAAATTATTTTTTTTTTCTTTAGAAAATATCTTCCTAGTTGCTGAAGCAGAAAAATTACTTTATTTCTACCTCAGTGGAGCTTCTGTTTTGGAGGCTGAAACACCTGCTGTGCATATATTATGTAAAGAACATACCAATCATTTAGAATGAAAGTTTGAATATAAGTGCCACACATTACTGAAACCTGTTTCATAATGTGCTTATGTATCATTTTCATTGTTTTACTATTTTATTGCTGTAGAAGCAGGCAGGCATATGTGTGTGTGGGTGTGTGCTTGGGTAATTAATGGGTGAGAGTAACAACTAGTGGTTAACATAAGCAAATAACCTTAGTTACTTACCTGTGCTAACATTATTTGACAAAAACTCTGTAAAAATGATGCAAAAATGTCCAACCCTTGTGTTTCTGCTTCATTCTATTTGCATTGAGGTATCTGCATTTAATCAGTGATGTTTTTCAAATTGTCTTTCTTTCTCAAAAGACTGAGAGTGGTCTACACATTTTAAGAACTTCCTGATGTATTCCACAAAGTTCAACTAAAATAGAAAGTGGGCACGAGAAACAAGTGAAATGTGGAGAAAGTGAAATTTGACCCACTGCCCAAAGCTTGTTAATTACTTCTTTTATTTCAATTTTGATCATGAGAACTCAAGTAACTTACCCATCCCAATCAGCTCTTTACAACTGGTATTTATATATGCCCTGGTCTTTATCATATTCTTTATCTCCTCATTTTTTTTTTTAGTTTGGAAAAGATACTATTAATTGTTAGCAAATGTTGGAGATAGGGTTCCATGTTTGAGCCTCCCTAAAGTCCTCCTTTTTTCCTTGTCTTTTATGACAACATCTCTCCTCTGGTTTTCCTCTCACTTCTCCACCTTATTTATCCAGTTTTATACATCTTCTACCTGGGCTTTACAACTCAGTCCTTTAATCTGTTAATTCTGCATGTTTTCAAGGCAATTTTTCCATATTAACTGCGTATTTTTCCCCCTTGTTCTACCTTCCAGCACTACCTTCTCCTCAAATACCCATACTCCTATGTTCAGACACTTGCTTCATATCTCCATGTTATTTCCAGACACCTTTAATTCAATCCATTCAAAAGTGAACCCATGAATTCCCATCTGCAATTTTTTGTAGCCCAGATTTAAAGTGTCCTCATTGGCCTTCCAATGATCAAATTCAGAAGAGCTAGATTTTTCTAGCTGTCTTCTTTCTTACTCTCTTTATCTCATTGATGATCAAGTTCTATTTATTTTACTCAATAAATATCTTTACAATATACTGTTTTCTAAATGTTTCACACCTTTTGGGGTTCAAGTTATTATCACTTCTTACCTAGATTATAGCAGTAACCCAATAACTGGTTTCCTTCCTCCAAATTAATTTTTTTTTGTCTGCCTATGTAATTAATATTATACAACATGGTACCAAAAGCAACGGACAGTCAGTAAAAGATGTAAGGTTGAATGTTGTTATCGTATCGATGTTAGAAAGCTATCTGGCACTAGTGAAGACTCTGGGTTGAAGGGAGACTCTGGTTTGAGGGGTGATGAGCTAGTGTGAAGGGCCTGAAGCTAGTAAATAGTAATTGGAATGAAAAAGTGAGATAGATAAGTAAATATTTTTCAGTGTGGTGTTTGTGGTTAATAGGATATGGTGGTGAGGAAGAGGCCTGCAGTCTGAGCAAGTCAAAAGAACAGCTGTCCTTTGCTAAAAAAAAAACAACCAAAAACCAAAAAAAACACTACCTGATTGGATTTAATGCAATGTTCTTTAGCAATGTCTAAGAAAATTACAGCATCCTCTTTGTCATCAATTAACCACTGTTTGTGTGTTTAAGTATATGGGTGTATGAAGTTACACGTGTATATATGCATAGACACATGCATATTTATGCACATACTTTTGCATGCAAATATATGTATAATATACATATATTCACGTATGCAAACATGTGCACATACGCACATGCACACAATACATATATACATGTGCCTAATATATATAGATTGTGACAACAACATTTGTTTCTCTTGGTCTTCCTCCATGATCTAGTGCTTTCTAGGGTATACTAAATGTAAGGAATATGGATCAGAGACAAATCGGTCAATAATTTCTGAACAGATCAAATAGCATTAACTAGAAATTATTTTCTTTCACAGGCTATGTGAACTGCTGAACTTAACCAAGATTTATTAATTTCTTCATACCTTTTGTGTCTGATGATAGCTGAAGTTACAGATGGTAAGTCAAAAATTGTGAGTTTAATTTATTTTCTAGTCTCAAAAACTACCAAATCATCTTTAGTAAGTTATTTGGCCTAAATTAGTGCTCGGAACATCCACATTTATATATATATATATAAAAAATCTGGGTATCTAGCTCTAATGAAGCAAATTAAAACAAACCAGATCTATAATAGAGTAATTGTTAAGCTAAAGATGGAAAATTGTACAGACTTTGATGCTTCTGTTACCTTTCTTTTTATATTGTTACTGTCTTAGTCAGTTCCTGCTGCTCTAGAGAACTACTATGGACTGGGTGGCTTTTAAATAATAGAAATTTATTTTTTCATAGTTCTGGATGCTGAAAGGTCTAGCTCAGGGTGCGTGGTCAGGTACTGGGGAAGGTCCTTTTCCAGATTGCAGATTGCCATCTTCTTGAATCCTCATATGGTGAAAAGAGGGTGAAAGAGCTCTCTGGGGAGTCCTTATTATAAGGACACTAATCCCATTCATAAGGGCTCCACCCTCATGACCCAATCACCTCTGCAGTGTCCTACCTCCTAATAAAATCACAGTGGAGGTTAGGATTTCAACATATGAATTTGGTGGGGGAGAGACACATTCAGTCTTTTGCAGTTAGAATTTGTAATATTCCAAACTTATTAGTCTACGTGAATTCCTTTCAAATTTTCATCATTCATCAACAGGGTGAGTGATAAATTTAAACAATTAAATTTACATATCTCATTGTATTGACATTTGTCTTCATAAAGCAATTATGTGAAAAATAAGATCTTTGCAATATAATAAATATTTCATAGGAAGTAATAAAATTTCTCAATTCCAATAATTATTTTGAATATTCTTTGAATAGTCTTCATATTCTGAATATCTTGAATATTTTGAATATTCTTAAATTTCAGTAAAAAAGAGAATAGATTTCTTATTTATTTATTTATTTATTTATTTTATTTATTTTTAAAGGTTTTATTTATTTATTTGACAGAGACAGAGACAGCGAGAGCAGGAACACAAGCAGCAGGAGTGGGAGAGGGAGAGCAGGCTTCCCGCCGAGGAGGGAGCCCGATGTGGGACTAGATCCCAGGACCCTGGGATCATGACTTGAGCCGAAGGCAGACGCTTAACGACTGAGCCACCCAGGCACCCTAGATTTCTTATTTAATATGTATAGTTTCACTGGTTTTTTACTCTAAATCTTTCCTTTATATTGTTCCTACTTGCTAGAGATACATGTAATTTGTAGTCACATATAGAAACATATTAATATTATTTTTATTTAGAAAATAATTATTTTACAACATACCAAGGTACAAAGTAATTGAGCGTAATAATCAATGAGACCATAGTTTTTCTTAAATGTATGGGAAAGTTATTGTAGCATAGTGGAAGTGTGGCCAAATCTGGCTTTTAGTTGTTTAACTATTCTATTATATATTACTGGTAAATAGAAATCAGATCAAATAAGATGGGCAGATTTTTTTTTTTTCTATTTCATTATCTCAAAATTGAGAAATGCCAAGACATAAAAGACCAAAGGATAAGAATCCATGTATACTCCATGGTCAGAGTCCTTTGATTTGAATTTCAACCCTTCCACTTGTAGGTACATGATCATGGAAAATTCCCTTCCTCATTCTAAATGTAATGTCTCTACCTCTAAACCAGAGATGAGTGTAATGCTGTCACAGGCCTATTGAACGTTTACATGAAATAATTCTTGGAAAATACTTGTTACTCAATATTTTTTTAAAATGTAGCATACTATAACAATCTATAAAATTTGTAATTTCTTTAAAGATTGCTGAAAGACAGTGTAAATAAGGATATTGAACCAATGAAATTCTACTTCATAATGGACAAATGGGTGTTTTCAGTGCTGACCTCTTCCTAGTGCTCATATTTCCAGAAGCATGTCTAAGCCACCCCAATCAATATTTAATCTGACTTTAGTTTACATAAGAATTTATATAAATGAAATACACTGGATACATTTTTAAAGACAGTTATGCTTTATATATTACTTTAAAAATTACAAAGAGTTTAATATCCAGCATAAGCTGAATATTGGCATTTTAAAATAAAGCAGTTACATAACTCCTTTAAACACTTCCAGTGGAATCAAAATACTTTAATGATTTAATATCCACTATTATCTCTTTTTAGGAATATATCTACATTGTTTTGTTTAACCATCAGAAATTTTACATTTTTTTTTCTTCTAAAACCAGTATCATTCAACTCCCCACAATTAACTTTTATCATAAGGTGATATATTTTATGCTAGGAAGAGTTTTATTGATTTAATTTATTTTTGTGGCCATAAGCTTCTCTAAATATTTAAAAATTCATTTAGGAGTATTATTATTATTTTTTTAAAGATTTTATTTATTTGACAGAGAAAGAGACAGCCAGAGAGGGAACACAAGCAGGGCGGAGCAGGAGAGGGAGAAGCAGCCTTCCCGCCGAGCAGGGAGCCCGATGCAGGGCTAGATCCCAGGACCCCTGGACCATGACCCGATTGGAAGGCAGAGGCCCAACGACTGAGCCACCCAGGCATCCCTAGGAGTATTATTATTGTAGTAATTATTACTGCTTATAGGTTATGATGATAATTATTAGTACATAATTGATATAGACAATATAAATGCATTCATATTTTCATAAAAACTTTTACACATTAAAGTGATTTTTATGTAAAACATATCACTTTATGAAATATGTTGGACTTTTTTATTATATTAAATCTAATATCTCTGAATGAATCACTTATTGTTAGAATGAGACAGAGTTTACCATAAATTCTGTTCTCCTTATTTTTTGGTTCATTTTTATACATGTAGGTATTGAAATACCTTGTTCACATAAATAAATAGAGAGGAGTAAGAGTACACTTACCATGATGAGTACTGAGTAATACAGAATTGTTGAATGACTATATTGTACACCTGAAACTAATATAACACTGTACTGGAATTAAAATAAAAAATAAAAAGGAAAAAGAAAAATTACTATAAAAAGAGTATTATTCTAGCAATCTCATTGAATTATTTGAACTCCTCTTAGATTGCATGCAAAAGTCTTGTTCTAGGGGCGCCTGGGTGGCTCAGTCGTTAAGCGGCTGCCTTGGGCTCAGGTCATGATCCCAGAGTCCTGGATCGAGCCCCACATGGGCTCCCTGCTCAGCGGGAAGCCTGCTTCTCCCTCTCCCACTCCCCCTGCTTGTGTTCCCGCTCTCGCTGTCTCTGTCTCTGTCAAATAAATAAATAAAATCTTTAAAAAAAAAAAAAAGTCTTGTTCTAATTCTTCAACAAATATCCTTTTTAAATGAGCTATCAGCTTACAATTCATGTAAATATACCTTCAATTTGGTTTAAAAGAGTTAGTTGAAAACCATTGGCCTTCCAAATTTATTTATTTTTTACTTTTTAAAAATATTTTATTTATTTATTTGTCAGAGAGAGAGAGAGGGGGAATGCACAAGCAGGGGGAGCGGCAGGCTCCCCACCGAGCAAGGAGCCTTGTGTGGGACTGGATGCCAGGACCTGGGATCATGACCTGAGCTGAAGGCAGATGTTTAACCAACTGAGCCCCCAGGCATCCCAGCCAATTTTATTTTTATCTTGTCACTAGAATTCTTTATTTTCTCAAAATCAATAATAAATTCTAGTATTCTGAACAATTATCATTATAAGTTTAGTGTTGGGAAGGAGGTATTTGATTTTTAAAGTTGGAGAATTTTCATAGAGGGTGGTGGAAAATTGGACGTAAAGTTCCATCGAAGACTCTTAGGAAAGATTTAATATAAAATATGTAATTCTTTAATTTGAAAATCAATTCCCTTAAACTGTCTGTAGCCACATACCCTTGAATGCCTCCAGATACTTCAGAGGCACCCCATAGCCAAGTGGTAGTCCACCGATCTGAGGAACACCACCACACTGGTTAACCAAACAACTTCACAAAGGATCTTCTGGCTGCTTCTTTTGGATTTCCATTCTTAGGCTCCCTTCTTAGTAGAAATTCTGGAGACTCACAAGGAAACTTAAAAAAAAAAAAGTCCTTAAAAGCAGATGTATAACTTTTTTTTTTTTTTATTCTTACCTAAATTTGTTAGGTTTTTTTTTTTTTTTTATCAAGGCTGGATATTCTCTTGGGGCATAGTCTCTTTTGTGTACAGAACAGTTTCTTATTTTAATTTCCTACATAATTTAAAACTTGATGAATTGATTTCATTAGCACATTAAATCTGCACAGCACTTACATTGCCCATTTCTCTTAACACAAACTAAAGTAAGAAAATAACCTCTGTTGTTGTTTGAGATTTCATTTGGGTAGATTGGGTTCTGACTGATTGCCTCATCACAAGTTGCATTGATTAAGATGAAAGTAGCTACACTTCTTACATCTTCTCAACATCTTATTTAAAGCTTATTTCAAACTTTTATTCATTTTAGAAATTGTGTGTTATACATACTTGGAAATAGTTTCCAAAAATTCTTTAAGCCTTTAATGTATTCATAAGCTCTTGATTTTCACCTTGCCCACACTAACGCCTTTCATCTAGGGCAATTTTTAAACATCAGCTGCATTTTTTATCAAGTGAAAGTTGCATACAGCTGATAAAATAAAAAATTCATGGTCCGTTTCTAAAAGAAAGAGGTAGTTCCCTTGTCTCAAGACCTGTACTGTATTTGTGGACAGATTAGTTTTCATTCAATTGGATATCCGTCAAAAGGGGTAGGTAGTAGTTGAAATACCACAGTCCAAGATCTCCTCTAAAAATAAAACTTAAAGAGAACCTCACTGGTTTGAGGGACTAGATTCTGATACTTTGCACAAACATTATGTTTTACATGTCTAAGGGGGTCGGAATTTTTATTACTGTTACTGAAAAGGGAAAATTTTAAGCAGTCATATGTAGATTAAAATCCTGATATATTTAGTTGTGCCTGGGTGGCTCAGTTGGTTAAGTGTCTGACTCTTGGTTTTAGCTCAGGTCATGGTCTCAGGGCACTCAGCGGGGAGTCTGCTTGAGATTCTCTCTCTCCCTCTCCCCTTGCTTGTGTTCTCTCTTTCTCTCTCTTAAAATAAATAACATATTAAAAAAAGTCTTCAAGGGCTTTCTATTAAAAAAATATCCTGATTATATCATGAAAAGATCCAAGTCATAATATCAGATCATAAAGAAAATAGCCATAACCATGGCAATCTGAATAACTGCACTTTCAATTTTCATGTGTATTGTGGAATAATACTGAACAATAATTAGGATTCACCAAACATTTATTATATTTTGGCTCTAGACTAAGAATTTTAACTATGTTATACCATTTAATCAAAGCAACTCCATGAAGCATGCATTTTTTAATTGGCACTTGACAAAGGTGTAAACTGAGGTTTACAAGATATAGATAAATCCAGGTTTAGACCTTCAACCTACATGACTCTGAGATCTGTGCTCAAAAGCCTTTGGTATCTCTCTGAAAAGGAGACAAAGTTTTTTCTCTTTAGATAGCCTAATATTCAAAGGGAAGATAAATAGAATGAAATAGATAAAGGGGATTAAGACATACGAACTTTCAGTTATAAAATAAATTATGTCACAGAGAGGAAAATTACAGCATAGGGAATATAGTCAATAATATTGTGATAATGATGTTTGGTGACCGATGGTAACTGTATTTATCATGGTGAGCACTGAGTAAAGTATAGAATTGTTGAATCAATGTGGTGTATACCTGAATCTAATACAACATTGTATGTTAATTATACTTCCATTTAAAAGGGAAAAAGGAATTTAAACAGAAAGGAGAAGAGGTAAATAGTACAATTAAAATGACTATGCTTACTTTTTTTCTTCCCATGTTTTATTGGTGGGGACAATAGATCCTTCCTGAGCTGCTAACTTGATTTCTAGTAGCAGGGCATAAGAGGTCTGAGTAGCATTTGCTTCATCACAAATTCAATGTTGTGGTGATTCAGTAAGACATTGCACTTTTGAAAGTTTGTATCAACGCTGATGAAAGAGAAAAATGAAAATACATTATCTTTGAAAGCAAAACTAACAATACAGAGTAAATGTTGACTAAATCTTTTCCTTGAGAACTCTATCCCCCATCATGATTTGTTGATTTATAGCAGTGACAATTCTTTTAGATATTTTTCTTGGAGGTCAGTCAAATTTATCCACTCAGTTGGGTTAGGATTTGGGGCAGTTTCTTTCTATTCATGAAGCCATAATCTTACCTCGTTGGGATAAAGTTGATGATTTGCTAGTCATGATGGCTGCAAGGTTGGGACTCTATATGCATGTGAAGGAAACTCTTGGCACAGAGAAGAGTTTACAAGACTTTAACATGGGTATTATTTCTGTAATGAACAAGACTAACAGAGACAGACACTGTGGAAATTCATTAGTACTAAAAACACAATCAGTAAAGCACTATGCCAGAACCCATTCCTCATCAAAAACATCTAACTCCATTTTAGTTCTTGACTTGGGACGTCAATCACACAATCAATACTCACTAAGTATCACACAAGGCAAAACTATAAGCAAAGCCTCTGCCCTCCTAAATATGTAACATACTTATCATTTTACAAAGAAAGCTTTTACACACAGCTATTTTATTGTCCTTCAAAATATTTTAAAACAGGGGGCGCCTGGGTGGCTCAGTCGTTAAGCATCTGCCTTCGGCTCAGGTCGTGGTCCCAGGGTCCTGGGATCGAGTCCCACATCGGGCTCCCTGCTCGGCAGGAAGCCTGCTTCTCCCTCTCCCACTCCCCCTGCTTGTGTTCCTGCTCTCGCTATCTCTCTCTGTGTCAAATAAATAAAATAAAAATCTTAAAAAAAAATATTTTAAAACAATATTTTCTGCATAAAAATACTTAATACAAATGGTGGATTAGTGTTTCTAGTGAAAAGATATCCAATGTTTCTTTCCCCAAACACCTTACTTTTTATTTGTTACCCCATTTCAGAGATCATCTGATAAGAAAATACTAACAGCTGTTTCACTGTGAGCTTTGGTGCCAAAGATCAAATCAAGTTCATATTTAATTCAAGACCAGACACAGTAGAGACTGTTGGTATCCAAGATCAGACCATAATCATATGTAATTCAAAACCAGACTCAGTAAGACTCTGCCACTGGTTTTTGAATGAATTAGCCAAGCTGTTTCAAGGGTAACTGACAGTTGTTATTCAGCAAATGAGGGTTTAGCAAGAAAGAAACATAAATTATACTGAAAACCTACCCTGCTGTCCACAATATAGGAAATTATGATTTAACTCCACCCTAAACAGTTTAGTTCAAAGACTCTTAAGAAGTTATATAAAAGGCTAGCATTGATGGATCCAGTGATCACATACAAGCTTGACTTCAGAATCCATTCTCTTCCACTGACCTATAATTTACTGCCTTATTAATTTATCTCTTGTAGAGAAATATGGGATAGTAGAAATATTGTTATGCAAGAATTCTCTCTGTATACAGACAACCAACAATATACATTTATGTAGGTTTGCTCCTACCTGGTTCCTATGCCCAATAGTTTCACCATGCAACCATTATATAAAATCTACATTCATTCATTTATCCCACCCTACAATTTTTAAAAATGACCCTGAATATGTCAAGATATTATTGAAAAGGAAAAGAAAGACAAGTTATTTTAATTCAGATGCTGCGTTAATGCCACATGCTTTTATGTCCCCTATAATCCTTTTTTGTGCATACATATATCTTTTTTAAACTTTGAGAATCCCTTGAAGTTAAAGGGTGTTTCATGCAAGATGAGATAGATGGGTCTGTAGAGAAGTCAAAAATTAGGGTGATTATTAATTTTGGCCCAGAGTGTCACACTATAGTTCTAGGAGAAACCTAAGCCAATACCGTAATTCTCATAAGGTTGAAGTTCAACCAGAGCAAGAAATTGACCATATACATGTTCAATCACTAAACTTACATCTTGACAGAATAATGATATAGGTTTCACATTTCAAAAACGGTATTGCATACCAATATAAATTCTAAATTTATTCCAGAAACCTTGAGCTGAACATTTTAATAGTGGTGTTACCTAGTAATTGGAACTAAAAAGATTTAACATGCTGTCTTTTAGTTTTACTTATGCAGGGCAAATTATTTATATCACTTGTCTCCAATTATGTAGGCCGACTTTTAAGGGCAGGGTAGTTTTTCAGAGCTGCCTTTGGGAAAAGAGAATAAACTAAAAGATAAATTTGGTATGGAAACTCTATCTTGTAGAACCACACTGGCTAATACAAAAATTAAAAACTGATTTTAATAAATATTTTATGTTATTCCGAAAAACAAGGATTTTATAATATCAACACTTTTATTAAGACCTAAAACCCTTGTTTCATACTCCATTGTCATCTTGAACTTGTAGGAATCTGAAGATTAAGCATGTCTTACAGAGCTGTAAAACAAACAGAATCCTTCAGGGTTGTTCTTCTACCCTTGAAGTCAGAAGCTGATTTTTCAAACAGTGGTGTGAAGAAATTAAACATGACCTGAAGCAGGAGAGAACAATACTGTAGAGATAAACAAAATCCTTTCTGCTGTACCAATTTTGCCATGAGTGATTCAAAGGAGAAAAGTTATAGAGCAGAACATGGTTGCTATGAAATTGCAGATCACTCCAGCAAGAGAGAAATGCTGTGGGTTTATAATCGTATTTGAAGAGACTTAACTTGATTTTTTTTCCAGAATTTTTTTAGTTGATGTCATTAAAACTTTAGATAATTTAGATGCATTTAGATTAATGGTAGTGTGATTTTTTCCTCGAAAACAATCCAGACATACTTGAGTTATTAAGCATTTACTAATTGTTTAAGAAATTTAACTATTTAGTGATGATTTATTAAAGTATGGGTTTTTTTGCAGTTTTTATATGTTTATATAATTACCATTTTAGCCCGATTGGTATAGCTACTGATACAGCAAGCACGACTGGATCGAAAAAGAAATGAGAGGAAACGAATGTATTGGCACACTCAGATAAATATTTTTTGGTTGAGATCATAAAAATAAAATGTGAAAAAATTTTAAAAAAATGTGATTATATGGAATTTGTGAAAAGATAATCCTTTTCAAACAGGTAACAAGTAGTTCTAAAATATCAGCTTTCAGGGTGCCTGGGTGGCTCAGTTGGTGTAGCGTCTGACTCTTGGTTTCTGCTCAGGTCATGATCTCAGGATCCTGGGATTGGAGCCAGACATGCTCAGTGCAGAGTCTGCTTGAGATTCTCTCCCTCTGCTCCTCCCCTACTCAAATGCATTTGCATGCACGGTCGCTCTCTCTCTCTCTCTTTCTCTCTCTCTAAAATAAATAAATAAAATCTTTAAAAAATATATCAGCGGGGCGCCTGGGCAGCTCAGATGGTTAGGCGTCTGCCTTCGGCTCAGGTCGTGATCCCAGGGTCCTGGGATCGAGTCCCACATCGGGCTCCTTGCTCAGCGGGAAGCCTGCTTCTCCCTCTCCTTCTGCTGCTCCCCCTGCTTGTGCTCTCTCGCTCTCTGTCAAATAAATAAATAAAATCTTAAAAAAAAAATAAATATATCAGCTTTCTACAATGCATTTTTTTTCTACAATGCATTTATTTTGCTCTAGATGTCCAATAAAGCTGAAATTAAAATCTCACTAATAATTTTCCTCCTCTATTGTTAGAACCATATAAAATATTTCAAATAAAGATTCTTTATATAATTCTTAAATAGTTCCAAGACTTTCCTAAAGAATTTAGGATAAATTTGAAGCCACCACTCTATTCTCTTTGCTATATCCTGTGTATATGTGTCAAGGAGAGATTTCTGGTCTGGCTAAAGCTTACTGGATAGTAGCAAAACTATGTTATATAAGAAAGTGGAGGTTGGAATCCCAAGACATTGACACCTAGGTAGAAATATTTTGACAGTGAATGTGTAGAATGAACAAGAATGGATAATGATGAAAACAATGTTGAAATGGTGAAAGACTGGTGTGGGAAATGAGGAGACTATATAAGGCACATAATGAAAGCTCTGCTTTCATGCTCAGTTTCCCTTACTGGTTTATTTTAGTGTATGTCTGTCTACACTCTTGTTTGGATTGGTTATGTGCAAATTCCCAGACCTGCTCTGTCAGTATTGGGTATGATAATAAGAATGCTAGGTCTGCGGTTTCAATAATCTCTCTAGGGTTTACCGATAGGAAAATTAGGTAAACAAAGTCTATGGATGCTGGTAGATGTGATGGCTCCCTCTAGACCTAGTGATAACCAGAGCTGGGATGTAGAGTCATAAATCATATACTCACAGAATACACAAGCCAGAAAAGGAGGGGGGAAAAATTTGACAAAAAGGGGAGTTTATTGTACTATTAATTATGCTGGTCTTTCCATTTGTGGATATGCTTAAATATTTCTAGAATGTACAGATAATTTATAAAAGAGTATGGGAAGAATCTTAATTGAAAAAAAAAACACAAGACAAAGGACTGAAAATATTATTCAAGTTCTATATCTTTAATTTCAATTTTATGGCCTTGTTTCAAATAAATAAGCTAAAAAATGGTTAGGAAATTAATGTGTAAATTTTATTTTACATGTATTTGTCTCTAAGATAATACATCCAACTTGGAGTAGTTGGGAATATGGAATTGGTTTTTGAGAAAGAGTGAAGCAGATAAGGAATTGGCTGTAGGTAGCCAAGAAGTCAGAGATGAAGTCAAAAAGTTTGTGTTCTCTCCTGTATTGAGCATATAGAGAAATAGAGAAGACCAAGAATTGAGCCTTAATTGAGGCCATACCATGCATTTCTCTTACTCTATGCAAGTTTCCAAAGCCTACATTGTTCTTCACGTTTCACTAAATCAGTCTAACCTGGGCATTTAGTGATGGATTTTGACATTTGGTGAAGTAAGGAACTGAATGTAAACAGGAACCAGAACATTAAAGAAGTATACAGAAACACAAACAGAAGGGCTTTGAAGTTAAACTTTCACTTGTTTTAACAATTACAGCTTATCCAGCACCTAGTATTATGCTTGATATGAAGATAAGCAGGCCTTGGATTTGATGCATTTGTGTTTTCAACATTTAGCTTCCATATTTTATATGTATATATATATATATATATATATATATATTACAAAAAATACATTGAAAAATACTTCTCCTTAGGGAATCTATAATTTAGTTTAGAAGAGTAAGCATATGTGATTCTAAAAATATGAACATATACAGAAACAAGTAATTTTTACTAAGTTTAATAAGAATTATAGGCATTCAGAGGACATGCATTTAATTGTGTGTCAACATAATTGAGGGAGACTCTACAGAATAAAATGGGCATTAAAGAATACGTTCATAAAAAAATTATGATGTAAATGAACAAAGAAAGAATCAGAAACAAATTTTCAGATTTCATGATAAGCTTGTGATTTGATCATGGAGTCAAATACTCACCTCCTGAAGTACTGAGAGAAGAAAATAAGGTCTATTCTACACTAACACCTTGTCATTGCCCATGGATCTGATCTCTCCTCTCCTTTCGGCCTCCCATTATGCTTCTCTTTCAAGTTTTGCCATTATAACTTACCATGGGTGTAGGTTTCCAGAATCCTTACTTTGCTGTTTCCAAGTTTGGAAATGATATCTATGTTGTGTTTCTAAGTGTTAAGGGGGCAGCTCACTGCTGGCTTGGTCTTTTGTGAATTTCCATTGCTATGACATTTCTACAGGCTCTTTCTCAATCATTTTGTATCAGGTAGTTCAGTCCGAGGTTTCATGGAATATTTCTGGAATTAAAAAGCAGTTTGTAAACAGTTTTTTAATAGCAACACCAGCTAAGAAATACAAGGAAAAAGAGTCTATTTTAAATAAGTTTCTTTTAGCAATTATTAAAATTTGTCCTGAAAGTGATTACTGTCTCCACATAGTAACAAGTGAGAAATGCTATGGACATTAAAATGGAAGCAAGGGAAGCAGAGTGAGAGAGATTAGCCACAGAGATTCTTAACTGGAAGCAGCAAATTGGTTTACTCTTCAACAGGTCTGTGATTATGGCATAATGGAAGGGAGGCAGCAGAAATACTAAACACCCACCTATCAGCATAACCCTTTCCATTTGGTTTGATATTAGAACTCTGAAAACGTGCCAACAGACTAAATATTAGAGAAAACAGTGGAGGTTATGATGGAATGTATTTACATAAGATTGAACAGATAAGATAAAAACAATCTTTGCATTCAGTGATTTTTTTTTAATTTTTAAGATTTTATTTATTTATTTGAGAGAGAGTGAGAGAGAGAGATCATGAACAGGGGAGAAGGGTAGAGGGAGAAGCAGACTCCCCACTGAGCAGGGAGCCAGATGCAGGACTCGATCCTAGGACCCCGGATCATGACCTAAGCTGAAGGTAGACCCTTAACTGACTGAGCCACCCAGGAGCCCATATTCCATGATTTTCAAGTTTGAGGAATGTTATTTGAGGTTCCTGAACAAGTCTTATCTTGTTTTGTTTTAATTCAATTCTTGTTGGAGTCATCTTCCTGGAACTAATGGTGTGCCCTCTCTTGGAGGGCATAGTAAAAGCAAAGAGGACCTGGACATATGTGTTATAGCTTTCCAGGCAGTTATGATATGACCTCATCTTTCACTAAGTGTCACTGCAAAGTATCAAATTGTAGAATTCTGAGTCCAAATAAAGACATCAGCCATTTTTTTCATTTATTTCTAAATCCTCAGATAGCTAAGTCAGGCGTTGATGGAAAGGATATATGGCTGGACACTCTAAAAATCTTGGGGATAAATTAAAAGCGGAGATATAACTTATACTTGGTGTCATCAACATTCTCCCTGAGAGTCACAGGAGTTGTGACATTAAACCCAAAGTGTAACAAGTAAAATCCTTGCTCACCCTTTGCTCAGTTCTGACGAATATTCAGAGTCATAGGGAAAGGGAACGTTTCCTGTTAATATGCATTCTTTGGAATCATTTCATGGACACTGTCTAATAGACGTAACTACGGCTTTAGTACAGAGTATAAACCTTCCCAATGTTAATGAGTTAGAAAGAGAGTATAGCAAAGTTTGACAGCTGTAACTAGGGGAAAGTTGTAAGGCGGACAAATGGGAACACAATTGTCTCCTTTTTAGAAAATGAGAATTCAAGAGGTACTGCCTGTGCTATAGGGAACAAAATCGGGGTCAAATATTGAGGGGCTAGAAATGGGGCAATTGGGTCCAGTGACATAAGCAGAGAGAAGGGTTATATACAGATGAGCAGCTGGACCACAGGGAGTGAGGGAGAGGGCTAACACCTACAATTTTTTGAGAACTTTTCTCTGGGTCCAATCTTTTAGAAAGTTTTCTTGGTTAAGATGCAGAGCAATGATGTACATAAAACATCAATCACTGTTTTACAGAAAAATAACCAAGGTTCAAGGAGATTAAGTAACCTGACAGGTTTATGCAGCCCTAAAGAGATATGACCTGGTTTTGAATGCATTTCTACTGCTTCCAAAGCTCCTATCCAATGCACTGTACCACACTCCTTTCTCCATAGGTCACTTCTTTAGTAAAAAGTGCTGGGGCATAAATCTAGACCTACCAAAACTGGTTGACTTGCTGCTTCATAGTTCACACCCTGAACCAAGTACTATTGTGTTTTGTGAGAGTAAAGGAAGAAAAGAAGGAGCAAGGATTAAAAAAAAAAAAAAAAAGTTCCATGTTCCATGCTTTTTATCAAGGCTAGAGTGTAGCCTAAAGAAATACCACTGCTGTTACAGTGATAAAAAATCATGAAAGCCAAATCCAACCATTAAATATAGTAAAACCCTGACATATTTAATGAATTTCCCAAGCTTTAGGACAATAGAGATATCAGATTAGTCTAGAAAAAGAAATGAGACAATATTTCCTTTTAAAAATGTATTGGCATTAATGCAGGTTTGTGAGATAAAAATTATACCTTTGTGTTTATTCAGAAAACTGTATGAAAAAACATATATTTTGTATTGACATCTGTGATTTCATGTATTTTCTCTCATTTGTGAAAATATATGGAAATGAATTTTGTTAGAAATTCCTGATCCTATTGTTTAAGTGATCTTTTAGAAGTAAATGTTTAAAAACACTGCCTATTATTTCCGTATTACAATATCAAGAAATAACTTAAAAAAACAATTGTTCATTCTGTGATACCTGGTATTACATAAATTGTGTCTAAACTCTATATGAGAACTTTCCATTAACATTTAAATGTCAGAATTTCTATTTTATTTCAACAATGGAAATTAAGACATCCATATTTTTTTAAAGTAAGTACCATTCAAAGGAGTTCATATGGTGGTTTGACTGTGGCTGTTGTGCTTCGGGTACTTTTAAATCTCTATATAAATCAGTTCTGGAATGCAGTTTGCTTTGCTAATAGTACTCTGTCAGTATCTCACCTGCAGGTGACAGATATACAGTTTTGTAGAACTTTTCGTAGCATATCCAAATTCAGATTAAGGGTTTATGGGAGAGGGAGAAAAAGCATGAGAGACTCAACTCTAGGAAACAAAGTGAGGGTTGCTGGAGGGGAGAGGGTGAAGGGATGGGGTAACTGGGTGATGAGCATTAAGGAGGGTGCATGATGTGATGAGCACTGGGTGTTATATGCAACTGATAAATTATTGAACATTATATCTGAAACTAATGACATACTATGTTGGCTAACTGAACTTAAATTAAAGAAATAAAAAAAAAGTTTACGGGGATAAAGAGCCAAAATACAGTAGTTTTATCATGCTAAATCATTGCAAAATAATATCTATGATGGTCATTTTAAATTTGTCATCTACTTTGCCTTTGAATATATAATAAAAATCAATAAAAAGAGTGAATATTTTGATCACCTAATGTTTAACCTACGAAACTTCAATTTTATGTATACTCTAAATATTGAGACATAGATTTTATATTAAAGTAAAGCTACGTGGAGATTTTCTTTTTCAAGCTGAAGTTTTATTTAAAATGCAAAAGAAACAATTCTTGAAAATGCTGATATATTAATAAAGCAAAGGATAGAGTGCCCTCTTCTTCCTCCTCAGCCAGCCTACCCATGTATATGGGGCGGTAGACAGTACTTAAAGTGCGTGCAGAATTTCACAGTAGTCCGTGTTATTTTATCTGTGCCTAGGTGATGGTCAGATTCTCAGTGTGTAATCCTTTTGCTGTAGGCCTGTGAGGTTGAACACTCTCTGGCTTGATGCCCAGCCTCTCACCCGGTCCCTGGCCATGACCGTAGCCTTTGCGCGTATAATTCTTTACATGGCAGATCTCTTCATCATGTGTTGCTACTGTTGTGCTATCTAAATTTTTCCTGCAAACCATGCACAAAAAGCAGTAGCGGTGGAAACTTCTCCCATCCCACTGCACGTCTTCCGTGTGGTACACGGTTCTCCCACAGCCCCTACACTTTTTTCCACCTCCCCAGACTGGCATTTCCAGTGGGAGGCAGGACTACGCACCGCCCGCGGAGGTGGCAAATCCAGACTGGAGGAAGCGTGCTGCATATTCTCGGATCTACATGGAGATTTTTTGGTGATACATAAATTAGGCTGGATTTGGAGTGGACACTATGAATTTATTCTTATTACATATTATCCAATTTTGAGCCTCAATTTGAATAAGAAGTTTTGAAACAGAAACTATTACTGTGGGAAAATCAAAATGCCATTGAAGAGATTCAAAATATCATCTCCGGTTTAGCTTGCAGCTCAGAGCAGTGGACGGAGAACCTGTGGGAATGGCTCCTTGATAAAATATTTTTTAAAGGAGTGGAGTGATTTTGTGAGGACAGAGTTGGTTAATCAAGGGTCCTATTTGGGACATTTGAGTTTGAAATTCCTGTCGGATCACCTTGTGGCAAAGTCTGTGTATTTCAGGCAAGGCGCTCAGGAGGAGGTACATAAAAAATCAGCTTTCCCTCCCATCTCAATGTGGTGGTAGGAAGGAACCCTGGAGGGCAATTAAGCACAAATTAGGGGAAAAGCCCTTTTTGTAAGCAATTTAGGCAGAAGAGGGAGTTCCAAGGTGAATATTCTGGATCCTCTGTGTGTTCAGCTACCTGATAATTTTCATTACCAACATCAAGCATACACATTTAAAAAACGATGAACAGAATATTTCAACTAAATAATGTAAGAATAGATTAATCACTACGTCATACAGGCACAAGTGATTAATCATTAAAAACAAAGACAAACTCCATTTCACCCAGAAACTAAAAGGCAGAAATTATAAAAGCAAAGCTTAATAGTTTGACTGTATATAAATATAAAAGCTCTGTATAATGAAATACACGTAAGAAGTGGTAAACAACAACAAATTCTTAAAAAATAAGTACTGTATGGGGGCGCCTGGGTGGCTCAGTCAGTTAATGGTCTGCCTTTGGCTCAGGTCATGATCCCAGGGTCCTGGGATAGAGCCCCACATCAGTCTCCTTGCTCAGGGGGAGCCTGCTTCTCCCTCTTTCTCTGCTTGCAGTTCCCCCTGCTTGTGATCTCTCTGCCAAATAAATAAATAAATAAATAAATAAATAAAATCTCTTAAAAAAATAATTGCTGTATACATAAGATACAAAGAGTTAACAAACAAAACATTTAAAGACCTCTTATAAATCAATAAATAATAGACAAATTTTCTAGTGCAAAAACTGAGCTACGTTTAGGCCAGACAATACACAAAAGAAAAACCTATCATGAAGAGCTCATCCAGTTTTTAAAAAAAATCTGATTGGTGGCCCAAGAGCTACAAATAAAATAGCAATGAAATAAGACAACAAATCAAATGTTTCATGTGTTTAGAAAATATTCCCTTCAACTAGGGGTTCAAGTTTAAGTGGGTATAAACTTTCTGATGGACAGTTAGCTGAAAAAAGTTTTAAGTTGCATTGAACCAGCGCATTGGAGATGTCTTAGAAAGCCTTGGCTGCCAGTTTAATAATCACAATGTTGAATACAATGACAAAAATTAGAAAGCAGTTAATGTCCAGCAGAAAGTGACTGATTAGATAATCTATTAAGTGGAATACTAATAAGTCATTAAAATCACATTTGTAGCTGCTGGAATCACATCAATTTGACCTTTTTTTGGGTACTCATACTAATTAGCCTTTGTGGACTCCCACCCCCTTTCCTTGCCACACACAGAATGGACAGTCCTCATGAGAAATGTCAAGATGCTCTATACTCTCCTGGATCTTGAATGGAGTGACACAGGCAAGCAGCACTTAGAGCTGATTAATCCTGACAGAGAGACCTAGGATTGGCTGTCCCTTGGTCTCTGTTAGTTATACCTTGAAGCTTATCCACTTTTTGTCCGAAATATGATGTTTTTTTAGCTTCTCTGTAAGTTCTATGAGCCAGTCCATATAGTTGAGATTATTGCTTGCTTAATGTACCCTAGATGGTTGCTGTTGCTTGCTACCAGAGGACTTGAAATAAATTAGATATATTTACTGAGGAAATTGGTCACCGAATATTGGTGATTAGAGAAAGAAACCTCAACACAACATAGTCATGTGATTACATTTTTTTTCCCTTTTCAGTATATTTGCTTTCCAAATAAACAAGCACATTTTAATATTTAACTAGTAAAATATAACTAATATATTTAATTAATAAAATATAAATAATAACAATATATGCTTAATATATTTGGTTTAAAACATAACACATATTGGACATTATAGGTCCAATAATTATATTTGAATATACGATTATCTCAAAAAAAGTTTCTATTAAAATACCTTATAAGTATATAAGAGGTGTCCAAATTCATTTATAAATAGATAAATGCAAGTTAAAATAGGAAGGGACCATATTATACATAATAGACTGGCAAAATAGTAAAGTTTGAAACCTAGAGTTGGTAAGAGTGTGTTATTTTCTAGTGTGTGTGTACCAATTTAATAGACAGGTCCTCTGCTCAGGGTTTCGCAAGGCTATAATCAAAGTGTCAATAAGGCTGAATTCCTTTTTGGATCTTGGGATCTTTTTCCAAGCTCATGTGATTATTAGTAGAATTCATCTCCTTGTTACTATATGAGTACAGTATTGCTTTTCTTGCTGACTGTCTATTGGGCGCTGCTCTTAGCTCCCAGAGACCATCCAAAGTTTTCTGTCATGTGACTTTTCCCAAGGCCCTCTCATAATGGCAGTTTACTTCTTAAAGACTAGCAGACTCTCTGAATTTACTCTGCTAAGATGGGGTCTTATATAACATAACATAGTCATAGGAGTGACTATCCCATCATCTTTGCTATATTCTATTGGCACAATCAAGTCAGAGTTTCCATCACACTCAAGGTGAGTGGATTTTCCAAGGGGGTAACCCATAGGGGGTCACTTTGTGTAAGTCCACCATGAGTTACTTCATAATTCCTTGTTTCAACATCTCACTAGCCCTGCTTTTAAAATAACCATATTGGGGGATGGGGTTAACAAAGTCCAATTTATTCATATTAGATTCAGTCTTGCAATTTGACCATGCTGATCACAAAGAACAAATTAAATATTTTCAGGTCATTTGAACATGTCATTGTGGAAACATGCATGGAGAATCCAACTTATATAAAATACTAAATTTAGAGTGTTCAAAAGTGTGAACTGTCTTGATCTGAGGATATTAACTTTGCATGATCCTCTTTAAGGTGAGGAAAAAAAACCCTCTTGAATTGTTCAGGAAATCTTTTATTTGAGTGTACAATGAATAAATGTCCTTCAAAAAAAGAAATTTTGAGTTATTTTTGGAAGTAGTTTGAAAAAAGACAAGATTCAATCAATCTTACTTGAGGCTAGAGAGAGATTTTGGTTAAAATAATACAGGATATTCATATCCATTCTATATTTATATTTCCCTGAGCTAAAAATCAATTTAGCCAAAAGGATCATGTTTATTTATACATGAAGAAGGATATGACATAAAGACAAATATAATTCCTAACCTCATGTTTCATTTTTTCAGAGTATGCATAAAATATACAAATGGAACATAAATTTGAAAAAGTTAATATTTAATAAGAAGTATAACAATTTTTGAAGCAGATATTCTGCCTTAAGGACTTGTGTAAAATACAAAAATTAATAACTATTGAGATCTAGCTGAGAATGTGATAAAGCAAGGATAGGATAAGGTATACTCAAAGAAAAATGGAGGTTGATATATTAATTTTAGTGCCTATAATTTCTCTAATCAAAGTTTTATTTGGTGGCCCTAGCAAAAATAACTTGACTTTCTAATTTTCTTTACTTAACTATTGTCATTTTTAAATGGAAAAATTCTGACAGTACCTCTTGTAGAGCTTAGTTTTATATTTTTATTTTATTTAGATTTTACAACTCAAAGTCAGCAATTTGACATATGAATTATTATAATTTATGATTTTTCCCTTGGATTTTATTTTAGTATGTAAACATGTAAACTTTTAAATCAATATATATGTCATTTTTATGCTAAGGATGCACTTATCAAGCATTACTTGATATGCAAATATCTGGTAATTTTGCCTTAAAATATGTGTGTGTGAGTGTGTGTATTTTTTCCCTTGAAAAATCTGCATTAAAGCTAAATAATTTTTTTGCCTCTTTGAATATGGGTTAGCAAAAAAAAAATTAAAGATTTTATTTATTTATTTGACAGTGAGAGCACAAGTAGGCAGAGAGGCAGACAGAGGGCGAGAGAGAAGCAGGCTCCTCGCTGAGCAGAGAGCACGATGTGGGACTCGACCCCAGGACCCTGGGATAATGACCTGAGCCGAAGGCAGACGCTTAACCAACTGAGCCACCCAGGCGCCCCTAGCAAAAAAAATTTAATATAAAATGTGAAGAATGATACTATTGGGAGGACTTATGGTATGCATAGCTGGAAATAGCTGCTTTTATAATATTGTGTTGTCCATAATAGAAAATAATTTCTTTTGAGGACAAATTAAATACAAATGGACAAGTATTTATATTTAAGATTAACTACAGTAAGAGTTTAGTCACTAAGAATTGAAAAAGATAATACATTTATATTGTACTATAGAGATATTCCATACATATGTATACTAAGACCAAATATTGATTTTCTTTCTAATCATGTAAAAACAGTTCATGAAAGTATGACCCGGGATTCACTGTAATGTGAAAGAATATTGCTTCTTAACATAATTTTATGATTGAGATATTCTCTGTAGAAATGCCCAGCATGGTATAATTATAACATAGTAAAATTTCAGAAACACTTTCAACCTATAATGGCTGATAAAAAGTGTGTGAAAGACAATACTAAGCTCCCTGCAAAGACACCAAGTATATTGGGTGAAACTTTTAGTTCAGCTCCAGGCAGCTACACAAAAATGTTGGAAGATACAGAAGTTCAACATGCAGAGGACCATTTTCTAGGAAGACGGGGCAAGAATTCTTGAAATGGTTTTGAAAGAAATTATTTGCACAGGAATTTGCAGTGAGTTTAAAAGGTACAATTCCAAAAGCATCTCTTATATACTCCATATGGCTGTAGCTTCATTTAGGAAGACTTCTAGGTTGACTAAATGTCTCTGTTGTCCAACACAAGGTCTTTCTCAGGACAAAGGGTGTGCTCAAACCAGGAAAATCCATGGCCAGGTCGGCACTAGCGGGGGTCACCCTAGTTTTGGTTCTGACTGTACAAACTATCTTGGAATTTTTGCAAGAAAAATATACGCCCAAGCTCCTACTAACAGATTCTATTTAAATTTATCTGGGATGGGTCTCAAGTATTGTTTTGTTTGTTTATTACTTTTCTACTCCTGCCATAATGACCACACACTTAGTGATTTAAAACAATACAAATCTATTACTTCACAGTTCTATATGTCAGATGGGCAGGTACAGCATGACTTGACTGGTCCCTCTGGTTAGAATTTCAAAAGACCAAAAGTAAGGTGTCAGAGGTATGTGCTCATATCTGGAAGATTTGGGGATGAATTCCTTGCTCGTACAGATTGTTGGCAGAATTCAATTCCCTGCATAGGTAGGACTGAGTTTCTTGTGTCCTTGCTGGCTATAAACTGTGAACTCTTATCAGATCCTAGAGTCCTCTCATGTTGCCTGGCTCATGACCCACTGAACTCCATCCTTGGATTGAGTCCTTTTCGTGTATCAAATCCCTCTGAGCAGCCTTCTGCCTCATCTCTCCTGCCCGTTCTTCCACATCCATCTGACTCTCGTCATTCCTCTTCTCATCAGAAGGGCCATGCAATTACATTGAACCCACCTGGATAATTCAGTGCCATCTCCTTATTTTAAGGTAAGCTAATAACCTTACTTTCCCCTGTCACATCCCTTCATAGCAGTACCTAGATTGGTGTTTGGTTGAATAACCAGGGGATGAGAATTCTGTGGAATTCTGCCTGCTCCATTTGGTTTTAGGTTATCTGAATAATTCTATAGTGCAGTCAGAGTTGAAAAATATTGGTAGGGATGCATCCCTCCTACCTTCCTATCTCATTTCAAACACTTCCATCCCTCTACAAGAGCCAAGTATACCCAGTATGGGGAGAAATTTAAAAATCTCTCTGGAACTTCTGGTTTAAGCTCTGACATATAAAGAGCTCAGAAGCTGTATTACATTCCCATTGCTGCTGTAACAAGTTTTTACAAACATAGTGGCTTCCAATAGCACAAATTTATTATCTTACATTTCTGGAGGTCAGACGTCCAAAATCGGTCTCCCTGAGCTAAAGGAAGTTGCATGACTTATCTATTTTGTCTACAAAATTTTTTCCCAGATAAAGCTGTAAATCAGTGAACAATTTTACTTTTATTCAGGAAATTCTTACAAGCTATTTTTTTCCAAGCAAAGAGTTAGCTCACTTGGGCAAAGAAATTTCCCTCAGACAATCGGTTGTAACCTGGCCACACACCTTGCTTGTTACTTTCAAGACCCTCAACTCTCACTGTTTCCATTAGTCCTAAATTATTATGTCACAGTCTTTGCCCAAACCCAGTTAATTTTCCTCTTTGAAGAAGGGAAATAATCTAAAGTAATCTGAAATACCTACTTTATCTCAGACCCCAACACCCTAATAATGTCCTCCTCTGACAATTCCCTTCTGAGACACTGCAAAGACTCTCTGCAATGAACAGATGATTCTGTTGCTTTTTGGATGGTATCAGCAGTCGACACTTGTTTTATGGCAACTTGCACCCATTTTATACACCGCAAATGTAGAAATGTTTTATTTTACCACTTAAAGAAGAAATAGAGGCTCTGAGAAGGTAAGTGATTTGTACCATAATATGGAAGTCAGAGACATAGAGTCAGGTTCTAATCCCTGGCTTGACTCAACGTTCTCCAATGTGTCCAATGCTGTATTACTTTTTTATCTATATAGTTAAGTGTCTTGAGAAACCCACCCACTTCTATGCAATAGAATAATTCATCTTTATCTCTCATTTTCACCATTCTCTGAGCATCCATCCTACATTTTCAACTGCTGGCGGGACTTTCCCACTTGAATGCGTTTCCATCATCCGACACCATTTAACTGACACCATTTAAACTGAATTCTTCTACACCGAAAATGTAATGTTCCAGACTTCATTATTATACAGAAATTTGACAGTGGTTTTAAAAATCTTAAGCATACATTTCTTGGCTCCCCATTAACATTGTAAATGTCCTGAGGAAAGGATCTAGGATGATACTTCTCAATACTGTCCTCTCTGTTAAGCACAATGCAGTGTGTGAGGCATTCAGTGAAAGGGAGAGCAAAGCAGGGTATCTAAATTGAACAGTGAAAAATGATTGAGCTATAAGTCATTTTAATTACTACATTAAATTAAGTTCAGTGTGACATTTAAAATTACAATTCAATTTGATTCAATGGCCATGAGCTAGCATCACCAGGGGTGTTCAGAAAAAACAAAACAAAACAAAACAAAACAACCCAGGGGTACATATAAAGGATAATTACAATACCTTCACCCCTAGGCAAGCTGCTCTCAGGTTTCTGGTACCACACAATGAGTTCTTGAGGTGATTCAAGGGAGGAGAGGAAAAAAGGAAACAGAAGGGTAGAAGCTTCTCTTTATTATCTTTGCTTTCTCTCAGCTGAAGTTCTACAGAAGAGGGACATTTCAATTTTCAAGGATATTTAGAAAGGAAGAACATTTTATTTTTTTTATTTTTTATTTTTTTTAAAGATTTTATTTATTTATTTGACAGAGAGAATGAGAGACAGAGAGCATGAGAGGGAGGAAGGTCAGAGGGAGAAGCAGACTCCCTGCCGAGCAGGGAGCCCGATGCGGGACTAGATCCCCGGACTCCAGGATCGGGACCTGAGCCGAAGGCAGTCGCTCAACCAACTGAGCCACCCAGGCGCCCCAAGGAAGAACATTTTAAAGAGGGAAGAGAAAGTGGAATACTAGAACGGGCCGGAAAGATTAAGACCATCAGTGCAATCACAGGAAGAAGCCTCTAAAATTGCTGAGCTCTCTTCCCTAGAATCACCTCGGGTGACTTCCATGCTGATGATGTAAGCAAAGGCAGTTCTCCAATACTCTAAGCTTGTAAATCTCTCTCTAAGGAGGATCAGCAACAAATACAACAAAAATCATATACAAGGGAGTGCAACACTGTCAGACACCAGGGCTCTTTATCTAAGTCCCAGCGTTAATGGTGCAGGAAAATCAGGAAATCAAATGTAAAGATTTTCTCTTTGTGAAAGAATCCTAGAGAAGCTTGAGATACCATCTAATAGGTGAGGGATAAGTCTCATGATGCAGCATTCGTTTTCATTCAATTTTAGTCCACAAAATCTTAGTAAATGAAATATGCTAGATACTCTATTAATATTATTGGCATACAAAGGAAGTGAATACATATCGTATGTCCTCAGGGAGATGCATTTGTTTGTAGATATAAGCCTCTGTTGCTATATGGGAATTCTACATTTCTCTATTCTGTTCCTATCCATGTTCCTGGATGATTTCCTGGATACTTTTTCCCAACTTCTCAAACTTTCCAAAGCTCCTCCACCATCCTTACTCACAGAAGGTAATCTTGCTTCCTATTTCACTGAGAGAATATGAGAAAACTGAAGAGAACTTCCACATGTTCTGATACCAAATTCACCCACCTGCTCACAGGGTGAGTACACCAGGTTTAAATATCACCTGTTCACTGAGCACTCCCAAATACCTAACCTTGGCCCTAAACTTTCCCCTGAACTCCAGACTAATATATCTGGGAGCTTAGTTGCAATACCCACTTGGATGTCTAAAGAGGCATCCAAATTTTAGTGTGTCCTAAAAAGGTAGGGGATAGTTTTATTCTTCCAATTCCTTATGTTCCAAATCTTGCATTTATCCATGGCCTCTCTTTTTATCTGAAGTCACCTATCTTTTTTTTTTTTTTTTTTTTGACAGAGAGAGAGCATAGGCAAGGGGGAGCGGGAGAGGGAGCAGCAGTCTCCCCGCTGAGCAGGGAGCCCAATGTGATGGGCTCAATCCCAGGGTCCTGGGATCACGCCCTGAGCCACCCAGGCACCCCTGATGTCACCTGTCTTGCCCACCAGTAAATCCTATCTAATCTGCCTTCGAAACACGCTCAGAATCTTATCAAGTATCCCTGTTCATAGATACAACCCAGGCCTATCACACCATCATCCCATGGGGATTATGCTGTAGATCCTAACTGGTCTCCCTATCGGGCTCTCTCTGTGTCACTGTATTTTTGTGATAACACTAAGGAGTCCAAGAATTCTAAATGCAAATAGACTTCTCGGTTGTTTGAAAAGTAAATTTGTCAATGTAGGAAGCTTCTCTGTATTTTATTCGGGAGTTGGCTGTCTGACTTATTCATTTTATATACTGGGCATGGGATTCTTGAGCCCCACCTGTATTCTTACTCTGGATCCCCTCGTGTCAGGTGCAAGTCTGCCCCTTCCCTCTGACTCTTCCCCTTCCCTGCTCTGCTCTGCCTGCTGGCCTCTCTGCTTTTTTCTCAAACATGCCAACTTTGTTCCTACTGAAGGATCTTTTCACTTGCATCTCTCTCAGCTTTGGACTAGCTTGCACGCACACTGTTTTGAGACCTCCTCCAGGCTTAATTCTCACCCGATTCAAAAGGCCTCCTGTCACACCCATATGCATCTCCATTCCCAAATTCCCTTTCCTCCTATGCTATTTTATTTTTGTTCTCTACAAAAATACCACCAGCTAACTTGTAGAGATGTAGCGTGTGTTTGTTTTCTGTCTCATCCCACTTGAATGTGAGCTCTAGGAGAGCAGAGACTTGACCTAACTGATAATATTGGGCACTTGGAATTAGTGCCTGCCACAGAGTGGAGCTGTGACTAATAAAGGTTTGTGAGTAATAAAATAAATGAAATTTTATGGTAGGATGAGGCTCTCTAATGTTTTACATTAAAGACCTCTGATTTGATACTGTGCGGCTTTTTGTCTGAGAACCATGTGCAAGTGCACAAACACACCCAAACTTCCGAATATTATAAATACATCTTAATCTCACGAATCTCAAATTCATTTATGTGACTTTTAAGTATGAGTGACTTATGTTTGCCACCTCACATGTTTCATTTTAATAGCCCACAATCCTGGGACACATACTCTTTATTTTGTTTTATTTTATTTAGACTTTATTTAAATTCAAGTTAGTTAACATATAAGCATATTATTAGTTTCAGAGGTAGAATTTAAAGACTTATCAGCTGCATATAATACCCAGTGCTTATTACTTCGAGTGCCCTCCTTAATGCCCATCACCGAATTACCCCATCCCCCACACCAACCTTCCCTCCAACAACCCTGTTTGTTCCCTACAGTTGAGAGTCTCTTATGGTTTGGCTCCCTCTCTGTTTTTACCTTACCTTAGAAACATTTGTTCCCTATTATACAGTGGAAGCTTAATTTTCAAACATGTATGGCATATATAAGGATAAATTCTCTATTTTAGAATCACAGATTCTAAAATCTTTATAAGTCTAGTATCTATAGTATCTGTGATTTTTCCTTCCCTTCTCCTATGTTCATCTGTTTTGTTTCTTAGATTCCACATATAAGTGAAGTCATATGGTATTTGTCTTTCCCTGACTGACTTATTTTGTTTAGTGTCATACACTCCAGTTCCATCCACATCACTGCAAATGGCAAGATTTCGTTCTTTTTGATGGCTGAGTAATATTCCATTATATATATATATACAACCTCTTCTTTATCCATTCATTAGCCGATGACACATACTCTTTTAGCTCAAGTGTGTGAACATGAGCACACTGTAACGAACCCTAGTGATACTCATTCTGTCCCCTTCTCTTCTCCCTTGAATAACAGCATGTGACTTTTAAAAAAAATTAAATTTATGTTTAATGCATACTCTAAGTATTGATTTTCAGCCATTTTATTTTATTTTTTTTTATTTTTTAAAGATTTTATTTATTTGACAGCAAGAGACACAGCGAGGGAGGGAACACAAGCAGGGGGAATGGGAGAGGGAGAAGCAGACTTCCCGCGGAGCAGGGAGCCCGATGCGGGGCTCGATCCCAGGACCCTGGGATCATGACCTGAGCCGAAGGCAGACGCTTAACGACTGAGCCACCCAGGTGCCCTTATTTATTTATTTGACAGAGAGAGATAGTGAGAGCAGGAACACAAGCAGGGGGAGTGGGAGAGGGAGAAGCAGGCTTCCCACAGAGCAGGGAGCCCAATGTGGGGCTCAATCCCAGGACCCTGGGATCATGACCTGAGCTGAAGGCAGACGCCTAACGACTGAGCCACCCAGGCGCCCCTCAGCCATTTTAAATGTAAACTATTATCTTTTGGTTTATGTCACTGGTGGAATGAATCTATTTTAAAGTATGATAAAATAAGTCAATAAATGCAAATCACTTCTCAAAAAACAGCATGTGTGATGAGATAGTATTTGGAGGTATTACCTTGTATTGTGTTATATATGTTGTTCCCTTTTTTCCAGTCCTCATTCATTCAACAACTTTGTTAGTTTCCTTGTGATTCTAAAATAGAGAATTTATCCTTATATATGCCATACATGTTTGAAAATTAAGCTTCCACTGTATAATAGGGAACAAATGTTTCTATAATATTAAAATAATGTTGTCATTTGCAGCTTTGCAAATTTGATTAACTTTTGGCATTTCTATAGTTATAGAACACTACTTTATTCTTAGGAATGTAACAGAGTAATATTAATTTTAATTTTCCCAATGAATGTCTGATGTTCATTCCTCAGCGATGTGAATAGTGAACATATTTTCCAAGGTCCAGGGGGTTGCAATGTTATTGACATACATACAGATTTTAATACACTTACCTTGTTTCATTTAGGTTGGCAGTTTCTTCAAATGGCAAGATATATACTTTTCAAGATACCTGATTTTTCTTCCTATTCTCATACTTAATAGGACTAAATCAGGTAATCTAGACTGTGACTTAATTGCACTGCTGAACTAAAGATCAATTTTGGTCATCCATTTAATCTTGCAGAATGCTGAATTACTCCCAGTTAGGTTTAATAAACTCCTCGTGTGTGCGTGTGTATGTGTGTGTGTATCTAAACTCAATATATTTAATAGTTTTTAGATTAAAAGAGTTATTTTGATAAAATCACTTTGTTATAATAAATATTTTCTTGCTCTGACCTGCCATGTGGAATACAAATTAAGCTTCTTTATAAGTCTAGTATCTATAGTATCTGTAGGCTAGTATCTCTAGAATGAGTGTCACATATGAAATATAGTATAATACCCTCTGTTAGTAGACTACAGGCTTTGAATTTTTTCCCTTGGAAGTTGATGGTTGGCATGAAATCATTCATGTTATCTTGGCCTAGCTGCCAAGAAGCAACAGACACTTATTCTTAAAATGTCTGGTTGACATTAGTGTTGCAGTTGGGGGACAAGATAGAGTGATGCTAGTTGACCCATATGAGAATTGGACTCAAGAACGTAGTTGCAGCAAGTGCCAAGTGTCACTTACTTGATTAACTATTCTCTTGATGTTATTCAAAATCTGCATGCATTGCACATCACAACTCAAATGCTGCCTCATTCACCTTTGGCCTTCAGCAGGAACATGTCCTCAAAAGGTATTTTAGGCTGCTTTTATTATATGTACAATATAAATGTAAAAATTTTAAAGTCTGTATGTAAAATACTTTAAGTAAATAGCCCTAAGTATATTTTCTAAGGGTGACTTATATGGTGAGAGCCCCAGAAGAAGCCTGATTTGTAGAATCTGTGATTTCACATATGTCTGCATAGGTTTTGGTCCATTAAAATCATCAATGTGCTTGAGAGGATAATGAAACTCATGGGAAACATGTGATCAGACTTGTTGAGACTGTCAACTCTTAAGGCCTAGACTCTCAGAAAGACATAGACACTAAGGACCTTCTTTAATACCCTGAGCAGTGTATTGAATTTGGAAGGAATCCCTTCTCTTCTTCCACCCCTAACCCCAAGAGAAAGTATTAGAATGAGTATTAGGATAGTGGCAGCTTATAAAGGCCAATGGAGGATTTTGAGCGCAACTTTGAAGAATATTCCTTGAATGATCTTTCAATCCAGCCTACCAAGATAATTTTTAACAAGTTCCTTAGGAGGGGGAATATGTAATGAACTGAACATGTAAATGAAATAAAATGATTGCTGTCTTAGTGAGTAATGTAAAAAATGACAAGGACAAAGTTCTCTGGATTTTACATCCAGAAAATTGTTTTTCATAAATAACTATCATCTTCACTGCTGACTCATTTTTATAGAAATATTGCCGTAATTCTAGTTGCTCTTTCTAATTAACCATCACAGACTGTAGGCAAATGAAAAAGCCTTTCTAATTATAAATGTGAATTTAAGAATATAATGCATTTAATGTAACACTCTTTAATAACATATTGATTATAAGATATTCTTTAGTGTTGATCATGCTTTAATTATATAAATGTAGTTACACACATATAGAGGTATTATTTGTAACAGACATATAATAAATATAAATGAGCATGGGTTATAAGCAAATAAATGTTATTGAAATGCATTATTAATAAAATTGATAAAGAATCCCCAGTCTAGGTAACAGTCTAGGTAAAACTGATTAAAATAAATATATTTACAGACAATCTAGTTAATTAGTGCTATAATTTGCCTTTGCCTGTGGAAACCCAACTATAGACATTATAGCCAAATATTTTTTTTTTGTAAAAGATGTCATAGTGAATAAAATTCAATCATTTCTTTTTTTAATTTATGGATTAATTTAATAGTTATTTGAAAAATTAATTTGTGTCTTAATAACTATGAACAACTTAGATTCTCCTATGTTTATTGATATGAATGCAAGTTGCATTTATAGAATCACAAAATATTTTCCAAAGTGGAAGTTATGATTTGTTTACCAACTGAATCTTGTCAGCTACACTGTATCTATTGAAAGTAGCAGTAATTCTTGTCTTTCTTCTCTCTTTTTATTTTAATTAACAGGAGATTATTTTTGCTATATTATAATAGCTATAATATCAGTTTAGGTCTTCCCTGACTCCTCTTCTGCAATGGTATATAGTTGTCTCTATTGAATACACTGGTGCAGCCAATTTGTCCCTGACATGCTAGCTGACCTAGAAAGTGCTTCTTTCTGGTCAGCTATGGGGACCATGTTAAGTGGAGTGGTTTAAGGGATCTACCAATGTTACAGATTTTTTTTTTTCCTTGATGGATTACCAGTATCTATTTTTCTTTTCATGATGAAATAGTCAATGATAATCCAAACCTTTGAATTGCTCATAAACGCATCTTGATTAAAGAAGAACAAGTTATAATCTGTGGTTCCGTCAGTGTTGGAGGCAACTATTAAGTGTTCAAATTACTTACTGAAGTATAACAAACCATCTAGAACTTAATGGCTTAAATAACCTCCATTTACTGATGACTGCTCATTTTCTACATTCTGAATAAGAACCGAAAGGGATGGCTTGTTTCTAATGGAAAGACTCCAATGACTGGGAAAAATTGAATATCTGGAGGCTCCATTACCTATATGTCTAATGCCTGAGTGGGAATGGCTCCAAGGCTGGGGTCAGCAAGGAGGATAGACCAAAGCACCTACAGATGCCTGTCTTTGAGGCTTGAACTTCTCCCAGAATGGAATTTGGATTATGAAAGGATCCATCTCAAGAGGGACCATCCAGAGAGCAAGTGAAACAAGATAACCAGGTGGTTGTTGCATGACCTGTTATATATATATATTGTTTTCTAAGATTTTATTTATTTATTTGAGAGAGAGAGAATGAGAGACAGAGAGCATGAGAGGGAGGAGGGTCAGAGGGAGAAGCAGACTCCCTGCCGAGCAGGGAGCCTGATGCGGGACTCGATCCCGGGACTCCAGGATCATGACCTGAGCCGAAGGCAGTCGCTTAACCAACTGAGCCACCCAGGCGCCCCTGACAGCAAAATTTTTAAAATGGGAAGAACAATATAAATTTAAGGAAACTTATAAGTAAATTACATTAAGCCTAATTAATGACATGTAATGAATCAATTAAGTTTGTTGAGCATCTACTATGTGCTGAGGATATTTTATTCACAAAGTTTAATCAGGCACCCCGCATGACCTGTTATAAATGAGCCTCAGAAGTGCTGTAGCACCACGTCCTCCATACTTTCTTGGGTGAGGCTGGCACAAGCCAGTGCAGATTTTAAGCAAAGGAGATAGAGATAAGAGTCTTAATAGAATGAGTATCAAAGAATTTGGAGATATGTTTGGAAACTGTCATTGGCTCTGGTGAGAGTAGTGAGAGAATAAGCCAGAGGTATTTCCTTTAATAGAGCAGGAGAGAGTCTGAAGTAGTGTCCCAGCTAGCATATTTAATCTAGATAGCCCACATCTAGGAAAAAAGTTATCTGATAGGATTGAGATACGATAAAAGGATTTGTAAGAAAGAGGTAATAAAGGCAAAGTCTCCATTTCTGGTTTTATTTAGACCCACATAGCGTATTGGAAAAACACTAGAATTATTTATTTTACTATTTGTGATAGCGTCATGGTGACCCTTTTTCACTCAAATATATATGTTCTTCTAGCAATTTGTTTAACGATTTTTTTTTTATTCTGAAGTTTCCCAGGCAAATGCTAAGTGAAAAGGAAGTTGAAACACATTATCTATACATTTAATGAAAAAATAAAATAATGAATGGATGAATACAGACACACATACATACATACATACATAATAAGGTGAGACTTTTTTTTCATAAGGTAGGTCTTTTAAACTTTATTTTATGCTTTCAGAAAATATTTTTATTCTGAGTTAATTCAGGGGAAATTTTAGTTCCTTATTTCACTTGGAATAATTCATAATCATTATGAAAACATTCAAAATCAGTCATCATAGAAATACTATGAGTGTAGTGCTCCTGTATATACACTGGGAAAAGTGAAAATCGGTATTGTAGGTATTAAGCAGTTAATATTGTAGAAAAAACAGATTCAAACATGCTGATAAATACTGAGTTTTTAAAAGGAATAGGTTAATTTGCTGGTAAGTGTCACTTACAAATGGGTAGGAAATGAAAGTTATGGGCAATAAAAGTCAAAGTTGATTTTTTTATCTAGTGATATGAACACTTTTATCATTATACTTAGTCCGTAAGTGATAACTTTACTGCACATGAATACTTATTGGTGCAAAGAATTTCAGGAAAATTTTGAAGATGATATAGCTCATCAGTGAAATTGATTATGCTCAATTATTTTCTACAAATGCAAAATTCAGGTTCATAAGCATAAAAGAAGATTAGTCCCAATGTATATAAGGGAGTGTTGTGCTTATTTGGGATGATTAAACTTTGTGAATAAAATATCCTCAGCACATAGTAGATGCTCAACAAACTTAATTGATTCATTACATGTCATTAATTAGGCTTAATGTAATTTACTTATAAGTTTCCTTAAATTTATATTGTTCTTCCCATTTTAAAAATTTTGCTGTCAGGGGCGCCTGGGTGGCTCAGTTGGTTAAGCGACTGCCTTCGGCTCAGGTCATGATCCTGGAGTCCCGGGATCGAGTCCCGCATCAGGCTCCCTGCTCGGCAGGGAGTCTGCTTCTCCCTCTGACCCTCCTCCCTCTCATGCTCTCTGTCTCTCATTCTCTCTCTCTCAAATAAATAAAATCTTTAAAAAAAAAAATTGCTGTCAAAGCTTTAGCGCTTGTAATTGACCTTCTTAACTATCATTAATTCCGTCTTCAAGAATTTTGACTTACATTTTATGAAATTCAAATCAGCATTATAATTCTTTGAAAAATTTGATTCTCTTGCTATCTTCCCTTTATGTTTACCCATAATTGATCTTTCTTTCTTGACAGCATTTTGAGGACATTGAGTGGCATCTGAAGGCAGTCATGACAGCATCTGTAGGAGATTTACAGCACTTAACCTGTCAGGGATTTGTCCTTAGAATTAAAGAGGAACAGGATATCTTTAGAGCTCAGGTCTCATGCTTAGTTACATTCAAAATATCTTGTAAAATTAGTTTCAATGTCAGCATACTAATGCCTATGTCAGCTTTTTAAAAAAGAGTGGCAATGATATACAGCCACCTAACTGACTGGAGACTATAAAATAGATGGAGTGGTCAGATTTAATCCTAAATAACCTTTTATCCAATGACAGTAATTACTTATTTGAACCTTTAATTCATTTAAATTTGCTTGAACTTTCAAGTGACTACTCCCATATTTTCCCTTTTGACAGATAAAATTAAATGACTAATATGTAGAACAACCCACCTAATGCTATGGTGTGATTGACAGTTAAAAAAATCATAAAGCACCTTTTACTTTTCCAACTTTGAAAAGCTGAATCTTTAATAAGATCAATTTATATTTGTTACTTTATTACACTGATTTCACAGAAATATCCTCTAAACTAAAAATTCAGGATTAGAAAGGAGATTCCAAGAGATTCTGGAACGTATGAAAATTCCCTATATATGTGCTCTTTGCTTGTGAAAAGTTCAAAATCTTCATCATATTTTCAAGTTTGTCTGTGACTTCGGTAAAGTATGGTCACTACTTTAAATGGCATTTAGAGCATTTGTGGAGCAAATGACAAAATGACCCTACCAAAAACACACTTTAAATGTATTATTCCAATGAAAGAATCCAATATAAATGTTCTTCTCCTTTTCCCCCCAAAGATACCATTCTCTCATTCACTTGTATCTCTTAAAATTGTTGGCTATGTTTACTGACATGAAATCCTTTGAAATAGTTTGCTTTAAGTGGGCTGCTGAGCAAAAGTACAAAAGGTTTTGTCTTACATTTGTACTCATGTCATTTCTGCTTGAGGGAATAATAAGTCATCCCTTGATTGAACTCACTGTGGAGCATTTTGGAATATCCACATTGTCCTTAATATCTTCCCTTGAAATATGGTGGGGCAACCATATTTCCCTTCACAGTCGATGCTAAGAAAGTTAGTGTAATTGCACTGTGTTTGGGAACTTTGTATTCGTTGATATGGGAGTGGTTATAACTTGTGACACTTCTTCTTGGTTCCACTGAAGTGCCTGAACACACCGCACAGCCACTGATGGGCTACCATTGCCTAAAATCTACTTTTATATTACCCTGGAAATTTCTCATTAACTTCACTCCAGCAATATTACTGCTATATTCTTTCTAAGGTTATCAATTCAGATTCCTATAACTTAGAGCCAGTGGTCATCTAGATACAGAATAGAGGATTCAAGGCAGGTCCATGAAAAAACAAATTAAATCATACATGATGAAGTCTACAATTAGCCTGTTACTTTTATTTTGTCGTTATTACTGGCCACTATTTTTCCCTAATTGTAATTCTAGGTGGTTCTCTGATATCATCAGCTATAAGAGTAACTGGAGAAACTTGTTGTAAATGACGATTGTTAGGATCCACCTCAAGTTTCTAATTCAATAGCTCTTGGGTGTAGCCCAGGAATTAGTATATTTAATAAGCTCCCCCTAATTACTCTGCTTCAATTTTTTCAAAGATCTTGGTTTGAGAAAAATTAAGAATTTCAGGTGGGTCCTGTAACATGAAAGATTATCTCTTTTCCCTATCCTCTATGTGAATTGCAATCAGCAGACATATTTAATAAACCTTATACAGTTATGAAGAAAAATGAAGGCATACTTTTAAATCTGAAGATTCTTGCTTTTGTATGTAAACTTTAGTGAGCATAATGCCATCAGTTGGTTTTGCATTTTCCCTACTCTTTGTATTTTTCTCTCATGGGTATTCTGATTTAATTATTATTTAGAATCAGAGGACATTAGAACTTTATACTGGACATTATATTACTTTATACTGAAGTAAATAATTGCCTCAATTTACAAATGAAGAACCTGTTTGGAAAATATATGACTTTTACTTTAAAAGTAATGACATATTTAAGATCACTTAAATAAAAAATTAGTTATATGTAATAATTGTTCTGGTATTAGAGCTAGTATTGACACTAATTTTCGTGTTATTTCTGACATCTTCTTAAAAGAAATTTCTTGCCAAATAAGAACTTTGCTCAATAATAATATTTAACTTTATTGTTCATTTTAAATACTATATGCTTGTTGCAAAAGTAAAAATAATACAAATATTCTCAATTAAGAATGAATAGTAAGCTAAATAATTTCTCCCATTTTCCAAATGTTAGTGCTCAGAGGTAAAAGGTATTTTCCAGGCTTATTAATGGACTATAGATTGAATATTTATGTATTCACTTTTATGTACATACATAATGTCCATATCTGTATGTATTTTGTGTATATAAAATCAATGTATATATGATTGTCCTACAACTTGTTTTATGTAACAATATATCATTGATATTAAGCCGATATAAGGGTCCTAAAATTAAACTGTTTTTTTAACAGCATTTGGCACATAAAAATCATTAATAAATATTATATTGAATATATTGAATAAATAAACCAATAGAAGAATGTGTTATGTCTCTTGGTTCCTACACCCCTATAATACTTCATTTTTGCTTATGGCCATAAAATGTTTCAATCAATGTATATAAGTAGTAATACTTAAATAAAGTTAGATAGGGCGGATGGGTGGCTCAGTCGGTTAAGCATATGCCTTTGGCTCAGGTCACAATCCCAGGGTCCTGGGATTGAGCACCACATCAGGTTCTCTGCTCAGCCAGGAGCCTGCTTCTCCCTTTCCCTCTGCTGCTTTCTCTGCTTGTGCTCTCTCACTCTTGCTCTCTCTCAAATAAATAAATGAAATCTTTTAAAAAATAAATAAAGTTGGATAGAGAAGAATTAGAACAGATGTTCAGTGCACATTTTTCCTTAAGAAATAATACAGTCTTTTATTTTTCCTTATTAGGAAAAAGAATAGGAAATAATTTTATATCAACAGAATATGTATCCATTATCACATTGCCTTCTAAATATCACAAGATATAAAATAAGCTTCCATATATTTACCTCTTCCCCTTACATATGCACATATATGTAATAAATGGATACAACTAAACTAATGAAAAGTCATCAATGTACAAAGCTGGAGACATCATAGCATATTTATTTTCTCACCAGACATCTATTAGATATGTACATTAAACATCTATTATGGGTGTGTGTGATATAATAATCTATAAGACAACATGATTCCTACTTGAAAGTGCAGATTGTTTAATAAGGTAGTCTTGAATGCTCATATAGATTTTGTCATTCTTTTTAAAAATTTTTTAAATTTTTTAGAAGATTTTACTTATTTATGTGAGAGAAAGAGAGAGATAGTACAAGTGGGGGGGAAGGGCAGAGGAAGAGGGAGAAGCAGACTACCCACTGAGCAGGGAGCCCAATGAGGGACTCAATCCCAGGACTCTGGGATCATGACCAGAGCTGAAGGCAGACACTTAACCAACAGAGCCACCAAGGTGCCCAGATTTTGCCATTCTCTAATTGTATAACTTTGTATCTGTATAACCATCAAATAGTTTAGATGTTCTCTGCAAAGCTCATATTGCCAGTTTACAGTCATGGGGACTAAACCACCCATTTTATTGATAAACCTAATCTTCAGAATGTACTTATCCCTAATTTATTTACCCTTAGGACATGTGCTTCTCAGAACTGGGAGTTGTTCATTCATTTTTGCCTCATACCCATTCCCCAACAACTCAAATTCTTGCTTTTCTGTCCCTTTTCACATGACCAACCTAAATGTGTGTTATATATAAAATGTCTACTCATGATCAGAAACTCGAAGTATTCTTATTTTCAGAATAATCTTCCTGCTAGCAGTAATTGAAACTTTCTTTTTTTTCCCTCCTCTTTTTTCCTTTGGTCTTATTCTAGAATACTGATAGAAACTTACTTAACCCTCCTAAAAGTTTAATTTTCCTCGTTTAAAAGTGTGGGGAAAACAATACTGAGAACTAATACAGCCTGCAGACAGAGCATGCCTATTAGGACTAAGAAGTAAAGCTGCCTACATTTTACTCTTTGTTCCAGGAAACTCTTTCCCTGGAGGACAAGTCTGTAAATCAGTAAATAATTTCATTATTTATTTCTGGAACTTCTCAGAAATCAATTTATCTGAAGAATAACCTGGTCAAATAATTCCCTTTTCAGGGCAGCAATTTGTTCATCTGGGCCAAAAGCCCCCTTTATGGACAATAACTTGTTCAAACAGGCAAACCATTCAATTTTGGAACAAACCATTGTTTGTTGACACTTTCAAGACTCTCACTGAGTCCATTAATCTTAAAAAAATTGTTTCATAAAACTAGCTCATTTCTTTTCTTTTTTTTTAAGATTTTATTTATATATTTGTGAGAGAGTGAGAACTAGAGAAAGAGAGCACACACACAGAGGGAGAAGGGGAGAGAGAAGCAGACTCCCCATGGAGCAGGGAGCCCAATGCAGGGCTCAATCCCGGGACCCCGGGATCATGACCTGAGCCGAAGGCAGACGCTTAATGCCTGAGCCACCCAGGTGCCCCAAAACTGTTTCATTTCAATCAGATGTCCACATTGAAATGTCTACCTTAAACTCCCCACTCCCAAACACTGAACACCTATTGATATTTCCCCCATGGCCACACCACTAAGATGCATTAGATGGATGCCTTTTAGTCGCAGACAATAAACTCAACTCTGCATGATCAACTCTGGCCATCTTCTGGAGATCTATAGCCAGCAGTCATAGAAGTCTGGCAAGATAGAATTGAGTCCCTTTACCACTGCTGTTCAATTTCCTGTCATCTATTTCTCAAATTCTGCGTTTTTTTTCCCCTAAGAGTAAGAAATGCCTCTCAATAATTCTTTATTTAATAAGACTTGCATATCTTTATACTTGGTAAAAATATGTCCTATTAATGATGACACTACTATTTGTCCCTCTTTTCCCCTTTCCCAGGCAGTACTATAACCCTGTCAAAATGATACTTTCCCTTCATACAGCAGATTGTAAGCTCAGCTTTGGTTGATAAACAAGCTATTCTGATGATCTTTGGGGGAGTCAAAAGTCCAACCTGCCTGTGTCACAGTAAATGTGAAAAAATGTGTAAATATGAAAAAACAAAAAACCTTTGTCAGTCAAATAATAAGTAGTCTTTTTTTTTAAGATTTTATGTATTTATCTGAGACAGAATGAGAGAGAGAGAGAGAGCACATGAGAGGGGGGAGGGTCAGAGGGAGAAGCAGACTCCCTGCCGAGCAGGGAGCCCGATGCGGGACTCGATCCCGGGACTCCAGGATCATGACCCGAGCCGAAAGCAGTCGCTTAACCAACTGAGCCACCCAGGCGCCCCAAATAATAAGTAGTCTTAAATTAAAATTTTCCCTAGTTGTGATCAAATCCTTCAACAGGCTCTAGTGTTTTCCTTTTTATTGTCTAGATTTTCTTCTTTTGGTCTCATTTGGCAATGCAATCTATTTTTAGCCAAATATTATTCGCAGTAGTCCACAATTGAATAAGATTTGTCTTTATTTGTGGTGAAACAGTAATTAAAGAGAGTTTGTTTGTGAATGTCTTTTGGGTTTCCAAATCTCACTTTACACACCATCTTTTTCCCTCTATACAACATGGATTTAATTTTTTAAGTTTCATGTTATAGCTCTTAGGTTGTTAATTTCTAACTGTACAATCCACACAAATGGTTGAAGTTCAATTCCTCCCCCAAATGAATGCTGTGTTAAGGCCTTAACAAATGCAATTACTTTATCTGCCTGTCAATACCTTCCATGGCTTTTAACATAAAAACTTATTTATTTTCTTTTAAAAGATTTTATTTATTCGTCAGAGAGAGCGCACAAGCAGGGGGAGCAGCAGGCAAGAGGGAGAAACAAGCGCTCTGAGGAGCAGGGAGCCCAATGAGGGACTTGATCCCAGGACCCTGGGATCATGACCAGAGCCGAAGGCAAACGCTTAACCAACTGAGCCACTCAGGCATCCGCATAAAAACTTATTTTTAAGCTATTTTTTGACTAAGCATAAGAAGGATCATCTGTAGGTTGATTAAAGTCTAATTGTGTTTGGGCAGACTTCAAGAGAGCCAAGAATCATCCCTGTTCCTGATATTCGTTCTTAAGTTAAATCCTCCCCTCTAGTCATTTGCTTCCTACCAACAGTACACAGTAAAGTTGAGGGGATGTCACTTCCCAGATTTTTTACAAAAGACTGTAACCTCTGTATTGTTACTACACTTTTCCAATTACCTTCTCAGTTTGTTCTTTGATGAAGCAAACTGCCATGTGAGAGGGGCCCAGCAAGGAACTTTGAGCCACCTCGGGTGAAGAGCCTGCAAGGAACTGATGCCCTCAATTCAACATCCCACAAATGACTGAAAAAGAAACACTAAGTGAACTTGTAAATGGTTTCATCCTGAATTGAGAATTCAGGTGAGACCAGGCACCCTGGTCCTGTACCTTGAGTACTTCGCCTCCTGGGAGAAGCAGAGGGCTCAGCTGACCCACAGAAACTGTAATATGATAAGTGTGTGTTGTGTTCATTGCAAAATTTGGGGGTGATGTGTTATTCAGCCATTGAAAACTAATGTACATGTTCTAAGATATCAATTAGAACTTTTTTATTTTGTGGTTACTTTTTGATGTCTTTCAATTTTATTCTTTGAGTGGAAGGATGATTTTAAAAATAGGCTTGTGTATCACAAAGGTTTTATGATTTAACCATTTAGAAGCCATAAAAATAATTTGGTTTTTTTTTTTTGTTTTTTGTTTTTTTTTGGTAGCAGATACAACTCTTACTGCTTAAACACTAAGTAGAGAGAGAAGTTTTTATTTTTGTTTTGATAGTCTGTGAAATTGCTCAGGGAGGAGTCCAGAGAGCCAGGCTTGAAACAAAGCTTTCTTAAACACACAACAGGCTGTCGAGGAAACCAATCAAGCTCCTGCTGCCCTACTAAGCTCTAGTCACAGAAGCAGATTAGGAAAGGACTCAAACTACGATCACTACCACTTCTGAGAGTTGGACGCGTGCTTCTTTTTTCCAACTACAGTTGACCCTGGAACCATGTAGATTTTAGGGGTGCTGACCCTTATGCAATTGAAAATCCATGTATGCAACTTTTGACTCCCCCCAAATTTAACTACCAACAGCCAACTATTGACTGAAAGCCTTACCGATAAAAGTCGATTAACACTTATTTTGTATATTATGTGTATTATATACTGTATTCTTACAATAAAGTAAGCTAGAGAAAGGGAAATGTTACTAAGAAAATCCCAAGGAAGAGAAAATACATTTAGAGTACTATACTATATATATCGAAAAATGTCACATGTAAGTAGAACCACAGGGTTAAAATACATGTTGTTCAAGGGTCAACTATAGTCCCTTCCAAATGAAGTCTCTCTTGAGTGTATCTGATTGGTAAGCCAATGCTATATATCTGAATCTTGACTCCAGTAGAGGCTGATACTTACAGGATTTTTGAGATCAATCTTGAGTTGATGGGATTTAGGAGTCTGAAAATTCCCCCAGCATAGCCAGGCTTTAAAGAAATGAAAGCACATGTCCTGAAGCATGTATTTTGTTGTTTACTGAGAATCTTCTGTGGGAAACAATGAGGGGGATTGAGCACCATGAAAAAGCAGGAGATATCACACCAGTTTTAACATTTTAATATTATGAGTGCAATTCAAAATTTTCCCACATTTCCAATTGCTAATTTTGAGATTAGAAAGGAAAAGAAAAGTCCTTGTGCTCAAAAACAAAGGAAATTACAATGCTTAATAATACATATTTGGAAAGTGGTTTAAATGTACATTTTGGAAAGGGAGAGGACTGAAGCAACATGGTAAATTTACATCTAAAAAAAATATTTAAATACTCATTCCTAAAAGGAAAATTTCAGGAAAAATAAAGTATACATATGAGAGATTTAAATACATATTTGAAAACAAGGTGAGTATCAAAAACTAGTGAAGTAATGTATGGTGATTAACATAACATAATAAAAAAAAGAAAACAAAGTGAGTCATGGTCATTCTGAAAATAAGTGTAAAAAAAATAAAAAGGAAATATGACACTGAAAAAGTAAAAATTGTTAAAGATATATTTTGATGGTTTAGTTACAGATATCATAATATTCTGTTGATTATGAATGGGCAGTTTTCCCTCATTGCTAAGCAGTCAAAAACATAGATGTCAACTATCTATACTTGCATGTGATACAAAATATTCAAATCACATCTAGTTTTCTAATAGGTTTTAGAGAGGATTCTACCCTTTATCGCCAAAGCTTGGGTAGGTGTTTCTCATCGAGTTCCAAATATCCATTTTAATTTTTATACTTAGAAAATTATATTACAATTTCCTGTGTACTTTTCTGGAATTTCATTTGAGTATAAATTACTTTAGGGCACAGAAGAGTCTCATTCATCCTTCCATCCATATTGGTTGCCCAAACCTGAAGCTAAAAATCATGGATGCTACAGAGCTTTCTGTGGGCAAAAGGGAGACTTGACATTTCACATACATTTATTTGACAGACTAAACCATGTCAATCTATGAGATAGGAATACTAAAACTTTTTTTTAAATTAGAAAGTCTAAGGGAGGAAAAATTAGTATTGAAGAAGTGATATTTTGAATGCTTTACATTTTAAGATGTTGATTAACATGATATTAAAATGGGAAGATGAACTTTAGTAATCAATTCTTAAAATAGCTTCAAAGAAGAGAGATCAGTATTTGAAATTATTTGGTATGCATGATAAAGGGCCTATTTTTTCTTATTATGCCATAAAGAGTTTTGTCTTTTCTCTACATTTTGTCTGGAACTCTTTTCCTGTCATTTGGCAGTAAATTTCTTAGAGCCCTTTTTGCCTTAAAACAGTATTATTTTTACATATAGGTTACGGAACTATAATTCACATAGGACACCTCTCTCTTATAAATGCTGTTCTTAAAATGCAAAGACCCTTAATTAGCTCATTCATGGTAGTCATTCTCTAATAAATATTGTAAAATACAGTTAAAAATATATAAAGGTTATATTTATTAAAACTGTCTTATTTCAGAGAGGATAAATATGTCCTGATCTATTCATTCACATATTTATTTTAAAACTTCAACTATGAGTGTATGTCAATAGCCAACTTCCAAAAGATGACACTAAAATCAAATTTGGGGCACCTGAGTGGCTGAGTAGGTTAAGTGTTTGACTCTTGGTTTTGGCTGAGGTCATGATCTCAGGGTTGTGAGATTAAGCCCCTCATGAGGCCCCATGCTAAGTGAGGAGTCTGCTTGGCCTTCTCTCCCTCTCCTGTGCACACTCTTTCTCTCACCCTCTGAAATAAATAAATAAATAAAATATTAAAAAACATAAAATAAAATCACTCCAAATTTATTGTTTACTATGGTAGGACACACTATTACTACTATAATCTTGATAATTTACAATGAGGAGGGACCAAGGTCATGATATTTACAAAAATTTTGGATTAATTTAATTGGATTTTTAAAATTAGACTCCCAGTTAGGATTTGTGATGTAATAGTTTAAGTATAGTGCTCAGAATGAATCAAGAGTTTTGAAATATTTTTTTAAAATACAACAATCAATTGCTCTGAGAAGAGGACTATTACCTTGACTAGTGTTTGAATAAAGAGATATACAGGAAGCTACTTAAATAAACAATAATGTTATTTGCAACTCATCTTTCTGGTTGAGAAATGTCCTGGAATAGTAAAATTAATTTGACATAGATTTTTTTTTTTAAGATTTTATTTATTCATTTGAGAGAGAGAGCATGAGAGGGGGAATGGGCAAAGGGAGAGGGAGAAGCAGACTCCCCACTGAGCAGGGAGCCTGATGTGGGGCTTGACCCCAGGACCCCGGGATCAGGACCTGAGCCGAAGGCAGCTGCTTAACCAACTGAGCCACCCAGGTGCCCCTGACATAGGTTTTAATTAGTAAATTCAATGTAATGTAAACGGTGAGCTTTGGGGCTGTAGATGTTTTCCTCTTGAACCTGCTATCTTAATATGTAACTTTATGGAGCCAATTGAAGTAGAAGATGAGACCTGTGACTAGGTCTAAGTCACACAGAGAATACACAGGACCAGGCAAATATTTGCTGGGCCCTAACTATATATGGCCAATGTGAATTATAGTAACTCATCAATGAAATTTTAAAATAATGAGTAGAGAAGAGGCACTGGCATATTTATTTATTATTCAGTAAGTTCCTGTGAAGATTTTTCCAGTGTTCAGGCACATCTCTTCCTTTGTTGGTATAGGGATACCTATATGGGTGTGTGTGTGTGTGTGTGTGTGTGTGTGTGTGTGTGTTATCATCAAATGTAGAATTGTTGGTTAATATCTTGTCACCAACATTGAAAAGGGACAGCACGACGTCATGGCTCTTCAGAATCTGTTTGTATTAAAATTATATAAATCTAAAAAAAAATCCAAACTATATAAATCTTTCCTCATAGTTTCTTTTTTTTTTTTTTAAGATTTTATTTATTTATTTGACAGAGAGAGACATAGCGAGAGCAGGAACACAAGCAGGGGGAGCGGGAGAGGGAGAAGCAGGCTTCCCGCAGAGCGGGGAGCCCTATGTGGGACTTGATCCCAGGACCCTGGGATCATGACCTGAGCCGAAGGCAGAGGCTTAACGACTGAGCCACCCAGGCGCCCTCCTCATAGTTTCTTGACATAACTTATTTAATGCTGTTTACATCACTGCTCATGGTGCTGCATCATCCATTGTGACACTGTTAGTACTGGCTTCTCATGACTCAGCAGTTATTACCATGCTTCCTTGATGATGATGAGGAATGCAAATCTTCTTAACAGTATGAAAGAGGATGCACAAGGTCATTTGTTATCTACTCCAGTTTTCCTGGGACTAAGTGTGGTACTGAACCCAGTCATTTGAATACTACTGTTATAGACCTTCAGAAGCTCGGTTTGAGTAAGGAATTTCTTCATCTTCATTGTCCTTGGAGCACTTTCTTTTTATTCTAGTCCACAGATTTTGTAGATATACCACTTGAAAATCAGATCAAATCAAATATATATATTTTTTCGTTTCTTACATTCTTACAGGTTCCTTTAAATTGGGTATGAGGCTTGGGTAGAAATTGGAATCACCACCATCTTCCTGTTTAATAGCGGAAAGAAATATTTTTTGAAAGTACTAGTTTTGTTTCTTAATAGCTTTACACTGTTACAGATTATGAACTTTCTTTCTTTCTTCTCTTCCTGTCTTCCTTCCTTTCTCCTTATGTGACTAATGCTATAATAAAACATGTCTACAAAATAAAAGACATTGATTGAAGATGGCAGAATATGATTTGTCAAAAGAATATAGTGTTGAGAAAGATTACCTAAAATTTGGAAATAAAGCAAAATTGAATATTCACTATAATGGTCTCTTAGTGTTATAATTGAACATGTTTGGGGTTTTTTAGATTTATTTATTTATTTTGGGGGGAGGCAGAGGGAGAGGGACAGAAAGAAACTCTAGCAGACTCCCCAGTGAGCCGGGAGCCTGACAACATGGGGCTTGATCTCAGGACCCTGAGATCATGACCTGAGCTAAATCAAGAGTCAGACGCTCAACCGACTGATCCACCCAGGAACCCCTAATTGGGCGTGTTTTAACAGGCCCTTCGAAGAAGTATTTGAGTCTCAAAGTATGGTCTGGGGGTCCTGAGGAGTCCCCAAAATTCTTTTAAACATCTATGAGACCTTAATTTTCCCTACTACATAGTGGGTAAAGCTAAATTTTCTTCATATACTTCAAATTAAATAATATATTGCATCATATTTAATGCAGAAGCAGAAATAAAAATCCTGCAGTTTTATTTCTAATATTAAAAGATTTGCAATAAATCTATAAACTATAAATGATTATAAAATAATGTCACATTTTCTGCTTTTTGTTATAGAAATATATTTATTTTTCAGAATAATATATGTTATTTATGTTAATGCTTATTGGATCTATTATTTTTAGATGAAATAATAAACATTTTTAAAGATTTGTTAGGTTTAATTTCTAATATGGTAAATTTCAGTAGATGGAACTTAAAAAAACAAAACTCATTAGTGTCTTGAATTTTTCTTTTTGTATGTTTTCAATAATTTTTAATATCATAAAGGATTACTGAGAAACATTTTAAGGAATCCAGCTGTAGGAGAATATAACTAGTATAATGTTGCTATTTGGATAGAAGCTATGGGATTACACACTAAGTTATATACTTCTGTCTGTAAGAAAAAGTAATTCAAAAGATATGCTTTAATTGCCCACTAAGACACACATTAACCAATTTTGCATCTAAATTAGCATTATTAGCCTTTTTTTTGTCTATACATAATCAGTTCCTCAAGTGCTCTTAGAAGCTGCTTTACCATCTTATTGGCTCCCTCATTTATAAGTTTATAAATCTTTGATATGGTTAAATCTATACCTGGATGACAGTCACATTTTTAACTTTTTGAAAATTTACTTTGACAGCAGATTAACTAAATTTTATATCTTATGTGAATGGGAAAGATCTTATAATACACACTCACAATACAACCTTAGTTTTGGCCCATAAAGGAAATTAAAATATGACATTTAACAAGAATGGCTGGGTCTCTGGTAGCACACCAGGAAAATATAGTTTTTTCTGTAATTCAGGTTTATTATAAGGTACAGTTTTTCAGGAAATGAAATAAATACTATCTTCACAAAATTCAACCCCAGAAGTTTTGATTTCTATTTGAATTTACTAAATAACATCTTTGGGACAAGATTGGTTAAAAGTAGTAAAATGTATTCAAAGCTAAATGTATTTTCAAAAATTGGTAGTAGAACATGCAAATATATGAACATAGAATGGGGAAAGCTACAGATTTATTTTGTCACTCAGTAACATGCAGATAGTTTAAATTTACACATAATACAACAAATGCTTTGAACATTTGAGAAATGAACACACAAAAACCCAGGTGGATAAATGTGATCATCTCTAGAAATTACTATTATAACAAGAAATCTTTAAAATTCTGATATTCTGGTAATTCTGATATTTGGTCAAACATTTTTGCCAAGTTGGGCAAAGTTTATTTATTATTGCTTATGCAAGTACTACGTATTCCGGAAAAACCAATAAAAATAAAGAAAATCTGTGTAACAAGAAAATATCATATTTTCTTTAACTATACAATTAATTATGTAATGAGCTTAGGCTATGAGCTGGGTACTAGAAGTAATGAATAAGATTATCAAAAATATTGCTTTAATTTCTAGAAACTAATATTATTTCCAGTACTTTTATATTCATAATTGGTCCAAGCATTAGTCTGCTTACGTCAGATTGAATCTAGTGACATGTCTTTCTGCACATTATTCAGGTTTTGAAAATAAATAGCTAAATAAACTTTAACAAATAGTGAGAAATATTTTCCTTAATTTTTGAATTATTAAATATTTAATGAGCATGGGAGGTTTTATCTTATGCACTACACATGAACAAGGGAAAGAAGAATGGAATTTGTCTCTATTTTGAGAGATTTACTCTAGACCTGACATAGTATGATATATGAAAATTTTTAATATGTTTTAAAACTGGAAGAAAAATTAAATATTAGTAACTCTATTATTTCACAATTGAGAAAACTAAAGCCCAAAGTGTTTCAATGACTTCACCTAAAAGTAGACACAAATTTATTCAGTGGCAGAACTGAGAGTATCACACAATTTTTATGACTCCAAGTCCAATTGGTTTACTACACAACATTGTCCTACAGAAAAGAAAGCAATGGAAAACAGAAAAAGTGTGCTCAATATCAATGTCTTAGCAAAATGGATTATTGGCAATAAAACTTAAGGAGAAATGAACTCCTCAATCAGGTTTCTGTGTGATCTTCCCTTACAAGTGATAGAGAGATTTATAAAAGTGATTAACAATCTTTTTAGCCTCTTCTGGAAGGAGCTGCCATTCATTTGCCAATCACGGAAGCAAGAAGAGATGGCCAAGAGAATTAACATGTGGTGAACAAGAAAAGACAACTTGAAAGCAGATCAAGAAAATAATAATGACCTAAGTAAAATAGAAGAATATATACAGCATGAACCTAAGGGCATTTTGTGTCTGAGATAAGAACACTCAGGAAATTAGAAACCAGAGATACAACAGAGTGCTGGGTGGAAGGATCAGTGGGCGTGGTGACCAACACAGATTATGAAAGATTGATTGCGTAACCTGGATAATGGCTGTGAGGGTGATAAGTAATGATTATAATTAAAGTGAAAAATCTACAAAATGAGAGATGAAAATTGTGAGGTTACCAGAAATGCAATATGTTGCTAAGAATCTTTTTTCCTCCTTGGTCTTTGTTTAAAAGAAGTAGCTGTTTTACGAACAGCCTTTGGATCTGAGTGAGGAATCTGGAAGATCTAGAGAGAATACCTTAAGAGTAAGAGACCTCTTAATAAGTTCAATTGCTTCAGCAAAATGTTCAGCTGAACAGTCATAGTTAGTTTTTTTTTTTTTACTTTTGTAGCACAAGACAATTTTTTTTTTTTTTTTGACATTTTTTGGTGTAGATTTTGCAAGGAAATATTGAAGGTATTTTTTAAAGTTGCTTTTTTTTTTTTAAAGATTTTATTTATTTATTTGAGAGAGAGGATGAGAGGGGAGAGAGAGCACATGAGAGGGGGGAGGGTCAGAGGGAGAAGCAGACTCCCTGCTGAGCAGGGAGCCCGATGCGGGACTCGATCCCGGGACACCAGGATCATGACCTGAGCCGAAGGCAGTCGCTTAACCAACTGAGCCACCCAGGTGCCCTAAAGTTACTTTTAATGTGTACATTTTTATGACTCCATGGAAAATGTCTCTATGTCATATTTCACTTTTCCCCAAGGGTTAGCTTAGGATGGCAATGGTGAGAAGAGATTAATAATGCCTTTAACCCAAGAAACTAGCATATCGGAGATATTCAGGGTAAAGGACAATCACAGGTTTAATGGCAATGTGAAACTACTGGGCACTGCAGAGAAATTAAGAAGAAAAGTAAAAACTGAGATTTTACTCTTGAGACATTAGTGGGACATCTATAAAGAGACATCTGAGAGAGTTGGAAAGAAGATTAAAAACAAAACAAACAAAACAAAACAAAAACAGGTGAGAAGACAGGACTGAGGTACTGATTTCTTTATTCCATGAGTCTAAAGGCCACTGTTGATATCATTGAGGGGGGAGGGGCGAAATGCCTGGGGAATGAATATAAATAGGCATGGAAAAAATGGACTAAAGTTAATCTTGAGCTGCTGAACACTAGGAGGTAAAAAGGGAATTTGAGAAATTGTTTATATATCTTTCAAGGCATTCACTTTTTACTAAGCCTGGATTTGGAGCTAGAGATTGTAGGTTAAATCTTTTCTTCACTCTCTCCAGCTGTTTTTTTTTTTTTTTTTTTGAGCACGACTTATAACTCTTCTTGGACTTGAGTTTCCTTATTTGTGAAATATAATACCCATACTTCTGTACTAAAAGTAATTTGAAAATTAAGGCTGCAGTTTACGTAAATTCTTAATTCAGGATTATACAAATAGAGATTTTATGGAGTGATTTGACTACAAACTACATTTTCCCTGATCTTGGAACTTATAAGGCAGTGTTGATAAGGTGTGTTGGGTCGCCAATGAACTCCATGCATTTCCTCGATACTTTAGTAAAGACTAGAAGCTGACGGGGTGCCTGGGTGGCTCAGTCGTTAAGCGTCTGCCTTCGGCTCAGGTCCTGATCCCAGGGTCCTGGGATCGAGCCCCGCATCAGGCTCCCTGCTCCGCGGGAAACGTGCTTCTCCCTCTCCCACTCCCCCTGCTTGTGTTCCCTCTCTCGCTGTCTCTCTCTCTGTCAAATAAATAAATAAAACCTTAAAAAAAAAAAAAAGACTAGAAGCTGAAACAGTGAAAACAATAGTCAATGTCTCTGTGTTCCTTGGGTGAGGCATAGTAAGGTTCCTATAAATAGGAATTTGGCCACCTACCACACATCTGGAAATAATGGATAAGAAAGAAGGAGATGTCTCATTTAAAGATGAGGAGTAGAACATTCTGTTGACTGATAAACAATTTCAGCCTTAAAATAACAATCTGTCCGTTCAAAAAACAAATCTCCATATCTAAAAAGTAAATTAACATTTTTTGAAAGGATCTCTAAACATCCTGAGTTTGGAAAAAATAATCTATCACCCCCATTTATATGTAGGGCTTCCAGATAATGGAATGCAACCCCTTAAAAGGGAAATTCAGATTAAAGTTTAATCTCTTATAAACTAAATCTTTTATCCCCAAACGAAAGTGTTGCATTTTTCAATGAAATGTGGTTTCTTCGATATTTAGAATTCGGTATCTGGGAGAGCTGAATGAAAAGCTTAATTGCTAGAAGGACAATGCGTAATAGGAAATGGAAAGGAATAAGATATTTGACCCATGCATTTTTCCTCAATTTCAGTGGATATCTTTTGTTATGATTATCTTTAAGCCTCAAGGTACTTTTTCCTTGTATATCATAAAATCATTAATCATTTGCTGGTCCATATAAAAATGAAATGAATTAGATTCAGCTCTGAATTATCCATAGTAATGGAAGAGTCACATATAATTTAACAATTATAATATGGAGGGAATTGGTAAATATTTTTTGCAATACAGTTAGATACAGAGACTCTGTTCAACATTCAATTGCCGATCCCATGCCTACACTTTCAGCTAATCATTGCTCTGCTTTTGTATCTAATAGCTTGAACTTCATTCTTTGGTTGGATTCCCCAAAATCAAGAAGTTGGAAAAGCAGCTTATCTCAAAAGCAATAAGCTCATGGGATTTTGCAAAACATGATTCATCATGATCATCTATGCCATCCTTTGGTCCCTGTCTCAATAAGTTAATGCTTTGTGAAGATGGCTTACTAAATGAATTGTATATCTCTGTAACTAGATGATGTAATACTCAATAGAGGCCAATATTATCTATCAATATTATCTATCTTTAAAGAATAGTTGCATTTCTTACGCCTTCAGTCTCTCTATCAAACATTTTACTCTGTCACACTATAGTGACCTTTGCTCACACATGTTCTTCTCACAGCCGAGCAACACTAAGCTATTGGTAGGAATTTTCCTTTATTTTTAACTGATAAGTCCTTGTTCATATTTTTGAGCACTAAAATATAAATAAAAGAATATTCAGTTGAGAGAGAACTGATTTCCTAGGTGTTTACTTTTAAAATATGTGGTCTAGTTGACAGGGTATTTGATTTTTAAACTCATATATATTATATATATGCAAAGGATGGATCTATTTCTGACCTTTTCATAATGAGTTATTGTAGGAATTCTAGCTTTCTCTCAGTGTAATATCATCTTGGGTTAAAGCAAACACATTTAAAATTCCCAGATGTGCAATGTGACAATCATGATTTCTAGTAGGTTTGTTTCCAGGCATTTGGACATGTAAATTTTCTTTGGAGAAGGTAGTTCTAAACACCTGACAAAATTCTCTGATTGGAGCAAATGACACTCTACCTCAGCCATCAACGTCTTTTCTCTTTTGTAAATTTAAGAGAAGAGATGAATGGGGAAAATTTAAAACTAGTTCTTTGGTAATTAGCCTTGACTGGAGCAATTCAAATTCACAACTTAATGGCAATTCTGAATTGGTTTACATTACTTAAAGCAAAATGTTCTCACTTGGATCTATCATCCATTAAATGAGACATATTAATAAATGCAATTTTAAAAAGCAAAGCTTAAATGAATACAAGATACTTATAGAAGATAGATTCATCTTACTGAGGGCAGTTTTTACTGTCTGCTGGAAAAGGTGTATTCTCAAACTCAAAGGAAATGAGAGGTTTTTAGAAACGACACTCCAATTTCCAAGATGAAACAGATACAATGGCCATTTTTTTTTCCATCTCTAAATGACAAGCAACTCTAACACATCTTTGTCCCCTTCTCTGAAAGATTGCTCTGGATTCAAATATATATCCCAATAAAAAATCTATAATATATAAAAACCATGAAACCTTCCCTTCATAAGGAGACAATAAAGTTTTTGTCTTTTTGGATATATGTGAAGTTCTTACTTCAGAAAATATACAATAGACAATACAAAATATAAAAAATAGTTTCATACTCTTTCATTCTATGCAAAAAGTTATTTTGGTTAAAATATTTCTGAATTTGAAAAAAGTCAAAACATTTCATGTTTATATATTATGAAGGGATTTATAATATGGTTCAGTTCACCTAAGAAAGATGGAGTATACAAAAATATCTGCTTATAATAAGCAAAGCATGAAAAAATATAGAGTAAAATTAAAAATAAGGGTTACCTACAATGAAAGAAAGAGAGGGGGCTTCTGTAAAAATTAGGCTTCTTTAAATAGTCATTGTTTTGAAATTTTACTTTGGAGCTATGCAAATATTTCATATAATTATTAAACAAAATTAAATTAAAAATCCAAAATAATACAAACAACAGTAAAAAGTAACAAATGCGTATAAACATGCACGAAGTTGGTCATATCCGCACAGGTGGGAATTATGCCAAATGGATTTAAAATACAGTAATTTGACTATAAATTTGTAGTACAACCGAAATAACAATTGTGAAAGTATTAGTATTTTTCAAAATGTATATTGTTTAATGTGGTGTTGATATTTCCATTCTGAGATAGTTGTATGTATCATAAAGTATATAAATTGAGTAATTATATAATTTTTTAATTCTATCACTCCTGATGTCCCAGAATATTGACCTTTCCATCACAGGTAAAGGAGATACAATTTTTTTTGTTTGTTTGTTTTGCTTTCCCATACTTTGTTTTCTTACTTGGTACATTTATTTTATTTTATTTTATTTTATTTTATTTTTAATTTTTTAAATTAACATATAACATATTATTTGTTTCAGGGGTACAAGTCTGTGATTCATCAGTCTTACACAATTCACAGTGCTCACCATAGCACATACCCTCCCCAATGTTTCTCACCTAGCCACATCATCCCTCGCATCCCCCCCCATTCCAGCAACCGTCAGTTTGTTTGCTGAGATTAAGAGTCTCTTATGTGTCTCTCTCGATGGTTTCATTTTATTTCATTTTTCCCTCCCTTCCCCATGATCCTCTGTCTTGTTTCTCAAATTCCTCATATCAGTGAGATCATATGATACTTGACTTTCTCTGACTGACTTATTTCTCTTAGCATAATGCCCTCTAGCTCCATCCACGCCATTGCAAATGGCAAGATCTCATTTTTTGATGGCTACCTAATATTCCATTATATATATATATATATATATAATGGAATATATATATTTCTTCTTCTTTATCCATACAACCGGTTTTTGTTTTTTTTTTTTTATCCATACATCTGTTGATGGACATCTAGGCTCTTTCCATAGTTTGGCTCTTGTGGACATTGCTGCTATAAACATCGGGGTGCATGTGCCCCTAGGATCCCTACATTTGTATCTTTGGGGTAAATACCCAGTAGTGCAATTGCTGGGTCATATGGTAGCTCTATTTTCAACTTTTTGAGGAACCTCCATACTGTTTTCCAGAGTGGCTGCACCAGCTTGCATTCCCACCAACAGTGTAGGAGGGTTTCCCTTTCTCCGCATCCTCACCAACATCTGTCATTTCCTGACTTGTTAATTTTAACCATTCTGACTGGTGTGAGGTGGTATCTCATTGAGGTTTTGATTTGGATTTCCCTGACGCCGAGTCATGTTCAGCACTTTTTCATGTGTCTGTTGGCCATTTGGATGTCTTCTTTGGAAAAATGTCTGTTTGTGTTTTCTGCCCATTTCTTCATTGGATTGTTTGTTCTTTGGGTGTTGATTTTGTTAAGTTCTTTATAGATTTTGGATACTAGCCCTTTATCTGATACGTCATTTGCAAATATCTTCTCCCATTCTGTGGTTGTGTTTTGGTTTTGTTGACTGTTTCCTTTGCCGTGCAGGAGTTTTTTATCTTGATGAAGTCCCAATGGTTCATTTTTGCCCTTGCTTCCCTTGCCTTTGGCATTGTTTCTAGGAAGAAGTTGCTGCACCTGAGGTTGAAGAGGTTGCTGCATGTGGTCTCCTCAAGGATTTTGATGGATTCCTGTCTCACATTGAGGTCTTTCATCCATTTTGAGTCTATTTTTGTGTGTGGTGTAAGGAAATGGTCCAGTTTCATTCTTCTGCATGTGGCTGTCCAATTTTCCCAACACCATTTGTTGAAGAGACTGTCTTTTTTCCAATGGACATTCTTTCCTGCTTTGTCGAAGATTAGTTGACCATAGAGTTGAGGGTCCATTTCTGGGCTCTTTATTCCATTCCATTGATCTATGTGTCTGTTTTTGTGCCAGTACCATACTCTCTTGATGATGACAGCTTTGTAATAGAGCTGGAAGTCCAGAATTGAGATGCCACTGGCTTTGCTTTTCTTTTTCAACATTCCTCTGGCTATTCAGGGTCTTTTCTGGTTCCATAAAAATTTTAGGATTATTTGTTCCATTTCTTTGAAAAAAGTTATTGCTATTTTGATAGGGATTGAATTAAATGTGTAGATTGTTCTAAGTAGCATAGACATTATCCTAATATTTGTTCTTCCAGTCCATGAGCATGGAACATTTTTCCATTTCTTTGTGTCTTCTTCAATTTCCCTTTCATGAGTATTCTATAGTCTGAGTACAGATTCATTGCCTCTTTGGTTAGATTTATTCCTAGGTATCTTACGGTTTTGGGTGCAATTGTAAATGGGATTGACTCCTTAATTTCTCTTTCTTCTGTCTTGTTGCTGGTTTATAGAAATGCAACTGGATTTCTGTGCATTGATTTTATATCCTGCCACTTTACAGAATTCCTGTATGAGTTCTAGTAGTTTTGGGGTGGAATCTTTTGGGTTTTCCTCATAAAGTATCATATCATCTGCAAAAAGTGAGATTTTCAGTTCTTCGCTGATTCGGAAGCTATTTATTTCTTTTTGTTGTCTGATTGCTGAGGCTAGGACTTCTAGTACTATATTGAATAGCAGTGGTGATAGTGGGCATCCCTGCCATGTTCCTGACCTTAGGGGGAAAGCTCTCAGTTTTTCCCCATTGAGAATGATATTCACTGTGGGTTTTTCATAGATGGCTTACATGATACTGAGGTATGCACCCTCTATCCCTAAACTGTGAAGAGTTTTAATCAAGAAAGGATGCTGTACTTTGTCAAATGCTTTTTCTGCATCTATTGAGAGGATCATATGGTTCTTGTTCTTTCTTTTATTAATGTATTGTATCAATTGATTGATTTGTGGATGTTGAACCAAACTTGCATCCTGGGGATAAATCCCACTTGGTCGTGGTGCATAATCCTTTTAATGTACCGTTGGATCCTATTGGCTAGTATTTTGGTGAGAATTTTTGCATCCATGTTCATCTGAGATATTGGTCTGTAATTCTCCTTTTTGATGGGGTCTTTGTCTGGTTTTGGGATCAAGGTAATGCTGGCCTCATAAAATGTGTTTGGAAGTTTTCCTTCCATTTCTATTTTTTTTGAACAGTTTCAGAAGAATAGGTATTAATTCTTCTTTAAATGTTTGGTAGAATTCCCCTGGGGAGTCATCTGGCCCTGGGCTCTTGTTTTTTGGGAGATTTTTGATTACTGTTTCAATTTCCTTAGTGGTTATGGGTCTGTTCAGGTTTTCTATTTCTTCCTGGTTCAGTTTTGGTAGTTGTTACATCTCTAGGAATGCATCCATTTCTTCCAGATTATCTAATTTGCTGGCATATACTGGCCCATAATATGTTCTTATAATTGTTTGTATTTTTTTGGTGTTGGTTGTGATCCCTCCTCTTTCATTCATGATTTTGTTTATTTGTGTCCTTTCTCTTTTGTTTTGCATATGTCTGATCAGGCATTTATCAATCTTATTAATTCTTTCAAAGTACCAGCTCCTAGTTTCATTGATCTGTTCTACTGTGCTTTTGGTTTCTATTTCATTGATTTTTGCTCTGATCTTTATTATATCTCTTCTCCCTTCTGGGTTTAGGCTTTATTTGATGCTCTTTCTCCAGCTCCTTTAGGTATAGGATTAGGTTGGGTGTATTTGAGACCTTTTTTGTTTCTTGCGGAAGCCTTGTATTGCTATATAATTTCCTCTTAGGACCTCCTTTGCTGCATCCCAAAGATTTTGAACTGTTGTGTTTTCATTTTCACTTGTTTCCATGAATTTTTTAAATTTTTCTTTAATTTTTGGTTGACCCATTCATTTGTTAGTAGGATGTTCTTTAGCCTCCATGTATTTGAGTTCTATCCAACTTTCCTCTTGTAATTGAGTTCTAGTTTCAAAGCATTGTGGTCTGAAAATATGCAGGGTATGATCCCAATCTTTTGGTACTGGTTGAGACCTGATTTGTGACCTAGGATGTGATCTATTCTGGAGAATATTCCATGGGCACTAGAGAAGAATGTGTATTCTGTTGCTTTGGGATGGAATGTCCTGAATATATCTGTGAAGTCCATTTGGTCCAGTGTGTCATTTAAAGCCTTTATTTCCTTGTTGATCTTTTGCTTAGATGATCTGTCCATTTCAGTGAGGGTGGTGTTAAAATCCCCTACTATTATTGTATTATTGACCATGTGTTTCTTTAATATTGTTAATAATTGGCTTACATATTTGGCTGATCCCATGTTAGGGGCATAGATATTTACAATTGTTAGATCTTATTGTTAGATCCTTTAAGTAGGATATAGTGCCCTTCCTCATCTCTTATTATAGTCTTTGGTTTAAAATCTAATTTGTCTGATATAAGGATTGCCATCTCAGCTTTCTTTTGATATCCATTGGCATGGTAAATGATTTTCCACCCCCTCACTTTCTTTTTTTTTTTTTATTAAAGATTTTATTTATTTATTTGACAGAGAGAGACACAGCGAGAGAGGGAACACAAGCAGGGGGAGTGGGAGAGGGAGAAGCAGGCTTCCCGCAGAGCAGAGAGCCCGATGCGGGGCTCGATCCCAGGACCCTGGGATCATGACCTGAGCCGAAGGCAGACGCTTAACGACTGAGCCACCCAGGCGCCCCATCCACCCCCTCACTTTCAATTTGGAGTTGTCTTTGGGTCTAAAATGAGTCTCTTGCAGACAACATATCGATAGGTCTTGTTTTTTATCCAATCTGATACCCTGTGTCTTTGATTAGGACATTTAGCCCATCTACATTCAGGGTAACTATTGAAAGATAATGAATTTAGTGCCATTGTATTGCCTATAAGGTGACTGTTACTGTATATTGTCTCTGTTCCTTTCTGGTCTATGTTACTTTTAGGCTCTTTATTTGCTTAGAGGACTCCTTTCAATTTTTTTTTTTGTAGGGCTGGTTTGGTGTTTGCAAATACTTTTAGATTTTGTTTGTCCTGGAAGCTTTTTATCTCTCCTTCTATTTTCAGTGACAGCCTAGCTGGATACAGTATTCTTGGTTGCATATTTTTCTCATTTAGTGCTCTGAATATATCATGCCAGTCCTTTCTGGCCTGCCAGGTCTCTGTGGTTAGGTATGCTGCCAATCTAATGTTTCTACCATTGTAGGTTACTTATCTCTTGTCCCATGCTGCTTTCAGGATTTTCTCTTTGTCTCTGAGACTTGTGAGTTTTACTATTAGATTTCAGGGTGTTGGCCTATTTTTATTGATTTTGAGGGGGGTTCTCTATGCCTCCTTGAATGTGATGCCTGTTTCCTTCCCCAAATTAGGCAAGTTCTCTGCGATAATTGGCTCCAATATACCTTCTGCCCCTCTCTCTCTTTCTTCTTCTTCTGGGATCCCAATTATTCTAATATTGTTTCATCTTATGGTATCACTTATCTCTCAAATTCTGTCCTCGTGATCCAGTAGTTGTTTATCTCTCTTTTTCTCAGCTTCTTTATTTTCCATCATTTGGGCTTCTATATTACTAATTCTCTCTTCTGCCTCATTTATCCTAGCAGTTAAAGCTTCCATTTTTGATTGCACCTCATTAATAGCCTTTTTTATTTTGACTTGGTTAGATTTTAGTTCTTTTATTTGTCCAGAAAGAGATTCTCTAGTATCTTCTTTCCTTTTTTAAGCCGAGCTAATATGTTTATAATCATCATTCTGAACTCTAGTTCTGACATCTTACTAATGTCCATATTGATTAGGTCCCTGGTAATCAGTACTGCCTCTTGTTCTTTTTTTTTTGAGGTGAGTTTTTCCATCTTGTCATTTTGTCCAGAGAAGAATAGAAGAATAAGAGAACAAAATGCTAACAGGGTAACAATGACCCCAGAAAAATATACACTTCCAGAAAGTGATCGCTTTTCTGTTCATACAATTGCTGCTATTCTGTTCTTCATTCTCCTGTTGAGTTTGTAGGTGTTCTGAATGGTGTGATAATTATCTAGCTGAATTCCTGGGACCAGATGAAATTTAGGTCTCCTACTCCTCCACCGTCTTGCTCCTCCTCCAAGGAGATACAAATATAAAGAAAAGCAGATTAAGTAAAATTCCTATAATTTGGCATTTTATTTGTATGTATGTATGTATTTATTTATTTATTTTTATGTTTAATTAGGCTCCATACCAGCATGTAGCCCAATGCAGGGCTTGAACCCAAGTACACTGAGATCGAGACATGAGCTGAGATCTAAAGTTGGCCGCTTAACTGCCTGAGCCACCCAGGTGCCTAAAATGGGAAATATTCTCATGAACTCTTTATGTGCTTTATCTTCAAAATCAGCAAACAACAACAAAAGTTTTCTAGCACTTACTACAGAAAAGACCCAGGAAAAATGGGCTATCCCCTAGTAATAGCATCTGTAGCTAGTGCCCAGATAGGTCTTCCACAAAAATTGAGTCAGGATATAGAGGAGAAATGTCTTACTCTAACTATGGCTAATATCTATGGATAATATCATTTTTTAAATTTATTTTATTTTATTTTATTTATTTTATTTATTTTAAGATTTTATTTATTTATTTGACAGAGAGAGACACAGCGAGAGAGGGAACACAAGCAGGGGGAGTGGGAGAGGGAGAAGCAGGCTTCCCGCTGAGCAGGGAGCCCTATGTGGGGCTCAATCCCAGAACCCTGGGATCATGACCTGAGCCGAAGGCAGATGCTTAACGACTGAGCCACCCAGGTGCCCCTGGATAATAACCTTTTTTTTTAAAGGTTTCATTTATTCACTTGACAGAGAGAGAGTACAAGCAGGGAGAGTGGCAGGCTGAGGGAAGAGAAGCAGACTCCCTGTTGAACAAGGAGCCCTGCGTGGGACTCGATCTCAGGACCCTGGGATCATAACCTGAGCAAAAGGCAGACACTTAATTGGCTGAGCCATCTGGTCCCCTAACTATGTATAATATAATACACAAAATGAGTCTGCAACATCCTAATATCCAATAGCAAGGAAGCTTTTGAAGAATGCTAGGATCATGTCAAAAAATATGCAGGAACCTAAAAGAAGCTTCCACAGGCTGAAGGTAGCACATGCTTGACATCACCAAAAATAAATCCGTCAAATGTATTTACACCCATAAGTTAATTAAGTTTTTTAAAAATTCATTTTTGAAGCTTGAGGTAAGAATGTGTTGAAAGCTCCTAAAATCAAAAGAAAGAAGGATGTATTTAGGTTTTTCTCTTAAAAATTGTATGTGCTACATACTGGGTAATCAAGTAGGAAATGAAGGGAAACTACTTTTTTTTTTTTTTAAAGATTTTATTTATTTATTTGACAGAGAGAGACACAGCGAGAGAGGGAACACAAGCAGGGGGAATGGGAGAGGGAGAAGCAGGCTTCCCACGGAGCAGGGAGCTGGATGCGGGGCTTGATCCCAGGACTCTGGGATCATGACCTGAGCCGAAGGCAGACGCTTAACGACTGAGCCACCCAGGCGCCCCAGGAAACTACTTTTTATAGACATTTTCCAGGTAATACATAAAGAATGAACAATTGGATTTGAATTTTTATTTTGCAATCCTCAGTGAAATAATGGAACTATGCATTAATCACCAATAGGTGTTAACATCACATACACAAAAAAGACAACCAGATCATATGTGTTGCCTGATGAAAACTATGTGTCTTCTGTTGAAAAACAACAACATAGATATAGTATTAACTTAATCTTGTTAAAAAAATCCAACCTGAATTCAGATTCACCTACCAATATATGGAGTATACCATGAACAGAGAAAGCAGTTTTATTACTTCTTAACAATACAGTCTGTAAGACCAAGAATATGGAAAATGCTATAGGAAGGAAATATTTAAAACAAAACAAAATGGAAATAACACAGAAACCAAAAACAGTCTAATCAACAAATGAACGAAAATGAGAAAAAAAAAGGGGAAGGAGGAGAAAGAAAGAGAAAGAGAATGAAAGTCTGTAAAGGAAAAGAAACTTAAAAAAAATAATAGAAATTTACATATATTTTAAAGTTCTGTTAAAAAAATCGTGACACTTATAAAATGATTAGAATTTGAACACTGACACTGAATATTAAAGTATTTGCATATATTTTAGGTGTATTAAAGATACTGTGGTTATATTTTTTAAAAGGCTTACTTTTTAAAGATACATACTTAACTCTGTGAATGAAATGTTATGATGTATCTAATTTGCTTTATAATAAAAATAGTGGTGGAAGTGGGTGGAGATATGGATGACACATGAGTTGAGAAGAAATACCACCATAAGTGGATAACTCTGACAGCTGAGTGATGCACACAAGGGATCTGTTACATTATTGAATCTCCTTTTCTTTCTTTCTTTCTTTCTTTCTTTCTTTCTTTCTTTCTTTCTT
>NC_058403.1:21864574-21909895 GCF_002201575.2 Neomonachus schauinslandi | reverse complement strand
TCTTTCTTTCTTTCTTTCTTTCTTTCTTTCTTTCTTTCTTTCTTTTTTTCTTCTTTGTCTCTTCTTTGTTTCTTTCTTCTGTCTTTCTTTCTTTTTTTGAATTTCCTTTTCAATTAGTTGGGAAGTTTTCCATTATAAAAGTTAAAATCAATTTTAACGTTTAGAGAAAGTGAGAATGCTTGAGCACTTAGCTTAAGTAAGCAATTTTTTAATGCATTTATTTATAGTAATTTAAGACACATTCTAGGGCACTGAGTTGGTTGAGTGGCCAACTCAATTTCAGCTCAGGTCATGATCTCAGGATCCTGGGATTGAGCCCCATCGGGCTCTGTGCTCAGAGGGGAGTCTGCTTGAGATTCCCTCTCCCTCTGCCACTCCTCCTGTTCATGTTCTCTCTCTGTTTCTCCCTCACTCTCAAATAAATAAGTAAATCTTAAAAAAGAAACAAAACACTTTATGCTTATGAGAACTGCATTGTCCAATATGGTATCCACTAGTCACATGCGGATATTGAGCACTTGAAATGTGACTAATGTAAATTGAGATGTAAATACACAATAAATTTCACATACAGTATAAAACGTATAATATCTCATTTATAATTTTTATATTGAATGCATGTTGAAATGATATTTTGAATATATTGTTCATGCAAATTTTCCTTGTTCTTTTAACTTTCTTAACGTGGCTATAAGAAAATTTAAAATTATGTATGTCACTTGTAGTATGTTCCTATTGTACAGTGCTGTTCTAGATAATATAGGAAGGCAAACTAAATAATGCCACTAAGGGCTCTTGAAAAATTAGCTTTAATGTAGAAATATACTTGATTTAAATATGCAGAAAAGTATAACTGGCTAAGGCATTTAAGGCATTTAAGCCATCAAGAAAAACAATAACAAACAACAAATTACTTATTCAGCAAGCAGGATGTACTATAGAGAAATGAAAAAGGAAAAAAAATTCAAGTCTGAAATAAAATACTCCCTGAGCATAATTTCCTGAATGTTATCATTTAATTGATTAAGTGTAGAACAATAAAAGATACTTTTATAAATGTTATTTATAGAATGATCATTATTGTGCATAATCACAATTTTAACTGGGAAAGTTTTATTATATCTTAGAGAAACATTAATAATTATAATATCCAAATGCTCCAGAATTATGTTTAAATATTTAGTATTGATTTATTAAAAATTTCCTTCTATGTTTAGTATTTTCTTACAGGTTTCATCTGACAGATGAAACTGCAACATTTAAGATGATTTTTTTAATCATTAAATTTTATTCTTATAAAAAACTCAAAGCTAATTTGGAAGAAGAATTAAGTAATGCAGGTTTAGATAGAGCAATGCTTTGACCATATCAATTTATTTTATTTTTCAAAGAAAAGAACTTTTAGAAACTATTACTACTGATAGTTATATAAAGTAAATTTCTTGAATTGACTAAAACTTAGCACTTCATAATGAATCATGTATCATTACATATTATCTACCTTTTTTTTTAAAAAGGTCTAACTCTTTTCTCTCAAAAATAAAATTCATACTGCTTTTTTTTTTTAAAGATTTTATTTATTTATTTGAGAGAGAGAATGAGATAGAGAGCATGAGAGGGGGGAGGGTCAGAGAGAGAGGCAGACTCCCTGCTGAGTAGGGAGCCCGATGTGGGACTTGATCCCGGGACTCCAGGATCATGACCTGAGCCGAAGGCAGTCGCTTAACCAACTGAGCCACCCAGGCGCCCTAAAATTCATACTGCTTTTTATTACTCTCTTTCTCCCTGTCTACTTCTTTGTGCCTGGAGGTCATATTGGATTTGGTCTTAACTGAGTCCGAATCTTAATTCTATTAGTATTTATCTGTTTTTTGCAAGTTCTCTGACACTCTTACGTCTGAGTAGCTGTAAAATATTCAGATTATATTATCTATTGTGGTTTGTTGGGAATATGTGAATCTGAGAGACAGAATGTTTTACCAATGTGACATCCAACTCCATACAAAATTGAGATAATAGATATTGTAATAAAAGTTATGAGAATGTGGTTTCACTCTCTTTTCAAAATATCTTTATTTTTTTTAAAGATTTTATTTATTTATTTGACAGAGAGAAGCATAGCCAGAGAGGGAACACAAGCAGGGGGAGTGGGAGAGGGAGAAGCAAGCTTCCTGCTAAACAGGGAGCCCAATGTGGGGCTCAATCCCAGGACCCTGGGATCATGACCTGAGCCGAAGGCAGACGTTTAATGACTGAGCCACCCAGGCGCCCCATCTCAAAATATCTTATTGTACTGTACTCACCTTTCTCTTGTAATGATGTGAGATGATAGAAGTCCAACAGAATGAGATGAAATGAGGTGAATGGCATAAGCTTTATGATGTAGCCCTGGGCTACTATTGACCTACTGAGGATACATCAGAAGAAGGATCATCTGCTTCTGGACTGTGGTCGACTGGGGATAACTGAAACCTTGAAAGGGAGACTACTGTAGTCAATATCCATTTGTTTGGGGAGTGTCTGAGTAGCTCAGTCATTAAGCATCTGCCTATGGCTTAGGTCATGATCCCAGGGTCCTGGTATCCAGCCCCGCATTGGGCTCCCTGCTCTGCAGGAAGCCTGCTTCTCCCTCTCTTTCTGTCCCTGCTTGTGTTCCCTCTCTCGCTGTGTCTCTCTCTGTCAAATAAATAAATAATATCTTTAAAAGAATAAAAAATAAAAAAATATCCACTTGTTTGTCTAAAATTTTTCAAAGATAATTTACTAATGGGAAGGAGTGGCGTATTAGGCACTTCTGGTTTTACTACAACACAGATAGTATGATTCTCGTGTTTTCCGTGTATGGATGAAAGTCTACATGTTAGAGGATGGGCAGTAGTATTGAAATCACATAGTAATGATGTATGGGGTCCTTGCCTTATGGAAGAATATGAGACAATAATAGATGACTGAATAAGGCATTTGTAAATGGAAAGAGAATATAAATGTGGACTTGTCTAATCTCCAATTATGTAAATAAAAGTAAATTTGAATATCTATCAAGATTGTGTTATAAAATGGAGGGGGATAAATTCTAGTGTTTAAACTACCTCAGAAGACAAAATTGCCTCCCTTATATTTTATTCTTTTTTGGACATGACTGCACTACCTAATAGAATGGCTGAACTAGGGAATTTTGTGTAGGCTGCATGACTGAATAGAAAAGTGGGGTCACATTTTTTTTATCCAGTGAGTACCAGCTTATTGTTCTGCATAGTTCTTTGAATGGCTGTTTTAAAATTTTTCCATCAAGTATTTACTCCTGTGCATTGCTAAAGGACACAGGGAATATATTTATGATGAATTTAATTTTTAATTCATTTAAAAAAGTTAATTCAAAATGATTACTGTTACATGATTATTGTATTTTCTTAAGAAAATTCTTTTACTAAGAAGTAATAAAACTAGAAAGAACATTTCAACTTCATTTATATCAGCTTCTCACATCATTCCCCTTTGGCACAATCAGTGTAAACGAGTCTCAATCTATTTTGGTTTTCATTGGCATAAAAAAGGACTAGCAGTTCCTCTCTGGAAGCCAGCGAAAGAGAAAACACAGAAAATCAGTTCTTAAAATTTAAAGTGCTCTTTTTTCTTGGCAGTTGTAACTGTGACGCACAGTTCAGGAGTGTGGTGGAAATGTAGGTGTGACATAGGTGTGACACATCATTGTAAAGTTGCTTGCTTAAGAACATCCACAATTTCATGTACTCAAGACTGCCTTAAAAAAAAGAAAAGCAAACCTAGAGAAAGTTCATTCCTTGTTCTAGATAGTTCCTCTAATTTCTTCAGGTATAATCCTAAGTAACAATACAGGATGTCTTTCCTAAAAAAAGAAAGAAAGAAGGAAGGGAAGATGGAAGGAAGGAGGAAGGAAAGAAGGAAGGAAGGAAGGGAGGAAGGAAGGATGGGAGAAAGGAAGGGGAAGGAGGAAAGAAGGAAGGAAAGAAAAAAGAAAGAAAGAAAGAAGAAAGAAAGAAAGAAAGAAAGAAAAAGAAAGAAAGAAAGAGAGAAAGAAAGAAAGAAAGAAAGAAAGAAAGAAAGAAAGAAAGAAAGTAAGAAAAAGAAAGAGAAAGAAACTATATTAAAGAAAAGAACTTTATTTAGGGGGAAAAGCATTGCTTAGGAGTGCCTGCCTGCTATTTCAAGATTCAACACAATCTTCTGGATTTTATATTACAAAGCATTGACTTGAGGAGTAACAAAAAGAAACTTCAGTGTCAAATCAGGCCATTGATAGGAACATATCCTCCCAAGAATGATGATCTATAATTAATGCCAATCGTTTGAGAAAGATTAGAAACTATACACCAGCCCAAATGAAAAGTATAGAGATTTCCACCCACTATTTTTATAGACAGAAAGTGTGATTAGATTCAGTGGAAAAGCATGTTGTGAGGTGGTAAGGATGATGATGATGATGATGGAGACTTACAGCACCCTGGAACAGTTTAAGTAAAAATGGTAAAAATAAAGACAATGAAACATTCATTTTAGTTTAAAAAATAATTTAAGGGGCACCTGGGTGGCTCAGTTGGTTAAGCGTCTGTCTTCAGCTCAGGTCATGATCACAGAGTCCTGGGTTTGGGTCCTCTGTTGGGATCCCTTCTCCATGGGGAGTCTGCTTCTCTCTCTGCTCCTCCCCCCTCCAATTGTTCTCTCAATCTCTCTCTCTCTCTCTCAAATAAAATAAAATAACAAAAATAATAAAAAAATAATTTAAATAATTCTTTATTATGACCTTCTACTCTCTTGTATGACTTTCATTTCTTGTACCTGTCCTGGCTAAACGTTTCTTAGATTCTGAACAAATATTTTTCTTTGTGTTCAGTGCTCATACTTAGCTCATGATTACGTGTGGCTGAATTTACTCAACTGCACATAGAGTTTCCAAAATAAGTTTCGTTCCACACCTTATTTAGGCATTAAAAACACTTCTTCACAGCTCCTACTGTATTTTTCTGGTTAGCTCAGGCCAGAACTCTCCACCACAACATATTCTACATTCTTTTCCAATTAACTATTCCCATGTAAAAAACACTCCCCAAACTTAGTGGTTTAAATCAATAATTTCTCATTAATATGTCTCATAGTTCTGCAAGTTGCCTCTGCTCAACTGAGTAATCATTTCTTTTAGTTGCAGACAGATAATATCTAAGGATAGATCAGTCTGAATTCTTAAGTGTGCTGGACATTCAAAGTGGGTACCTAACTCAGATGTTTGGTACTTTGGTGCTTCTTTCCCTATCTCTCCGTCCATGGTATCTCATTTCCTCCTCATGGCTTTGCTTTCTTAAGAATGCTGGACTCAGGATTATCGGCACTTCTTGTAAGAAGCTGGATTCCAAGAACAGGAAGTAGAGGCTGAATGCCTAATTAAAGGCTACATCAAGAACTGACACAGAATATTTTTGCCTTTATTTTATTGGTGAAGGCAGTCAGTAGGTCTGCTCAGATTCAGAAAAGTTAAGTAATAGATTTCAATTATTGATGGGAAAGGGTAATGCCACAGTGCTGAAGAGCATATAAGATGGGAAATACTGTTGTGTCTCTCTTTAGATAACTATCTGCCATCTATTTATTATTTCTTCAAATATATGAACTTCATTCCTGCTTCCTTCCTCCTCTGTACACCAAAACTTTCTAAATGCTCTCACTTTTACTTCATAGAGAATATTGAAAACATAAAATGGGTACAACCTCAAATTTCAGCTCCCAGTTCTATAAGGATTTTTGTATCTGCCCTCATCTTTCTTTTTCTCTCCCATTACAATGGGGAAGGATCTGCTTGCAACAAAAACTCAACCCTTCACATATGCTATGGATTTTATCCCTACATTCTTTCTTGGCACCTCATCATGCCACTTAATTTCTTCTCTTCAAGGTCTTTGATTTGTCTCTTTCTACTCTTTAATTCTCTGTTCATATAACATGGCTCAATATTCCCCATTGTTATGACAAACAGGCACACATTGAACAAAACAAAACAGAAGTTTGTGTTCAATGTTCTCATTCAATATCTATGAGGCTATCATCCTGTTTATCTCTTGGTTTCACCACAAAATTTTTTGAAAGAGTCGTCATCATTCCCTTCCTTTGTATATTCACTCTATTCTGAAGGAGCTTGTCAAATGTCAAAACAAATTCTCTAGTTTCTAAGTCCAAAGGGTCCTTTTTAGTATATCATATTAGAAATCTCAGCTGCCTTTGACAGAATAGACCATTTATTCTGGCATAAAATATACTGAAGTTTTGCTGTTTCTGCCTCAATGTCTCAAAACAATTTTAGGGAAATAGTTCTTTCTGAATTTAGTTAAATTTGCCATAGGGCCTCGAGAAGAACTTGAGGACAGAAACAATGACCATTTCCTCCAATGGCTTAGTTAGGTTAGTGTCACTATGTCCAGCTTCCTTACCCTTTAAGATGAGTTTGTCCGAGAAGTTTCTTCACCATCTTAATAAAATTCTAGTGTCTATTCCCACCAGCCCATTGGACAATTTTGAATTGCAGTTTAAGCTAAGTTTGTACTAGTAATGTACTGGAAAAATAAAAAAATCTTTTTTTTTCATAAAAATATTGGAAAATAGGAGCCCTATAGTTATTTCTAATAAAATTTCAATTTCTTAGGAGAGAAAATAGTCCCTTTGTAACAAATGTATTTGGTCCCATAAAGGACAATACAAAATTTAATATCCAATACGTTGTGTTGAATGGGAAAATAAAAATTAAAAATCCATCAATAACATGATCTTTTTTTCGTGAGTTGTTTAAAAATTAGCTATGGGAATAAATCCATGAGCTTTTAAAGAATTCTATAACTATGTTTATAAATGGTTGGTATCTTAAAGGTGGATTAAATCATTTTTTTCTTGTATAGTTATTTTTTTTTAAGATTTTATTTATTTATTTGAGAGAGAGAATGAGAGAGAGAGAGCACATGAGAGGGGGGAGGGTCAGAGGGAGAAGCAGACTCCCTGCTGAGCAGGGAGCCTGATGTGGGACTCGATCCCGGGACTCCAGGATCATGACCTGAGCCGAAGGCAGTCGCTCAATAAACTGAGCCACCCATGTGCCCTTTTCTTGTATAGTTAAACAGAAATTTAACTGTGGTAAGCTGAATCACTCTTACCTCTATCAACTCTTTGACTTAATGCTTTGTTACAATTTCAGCAGGTGGAAGTATAAATGAAAAATGAAATTTGGTACATTCTCTCCTCTGCAATAGACTATGATTATGAAGGTTTTTTTTTTTTATATAGAATTTGGAATATAAGGGGGAAAAAGAGCTCAGTTGGCAGGCTATTCAGAAATATCAGAAAGATCAAATATTTAGAGTCCTGATTAAGATTCAGAATTCTGAATAAGTTAAGATCTTCACTGAATGAGCTTGGGCCAATAAAACACGTTTATGGGACCTGTGATGGTTAATTTTATGTGTCATCTTGATTGGAGCTCAGGATGCCCAGGTATCTGGCTAAATAGTATTCCTGGGTACCTCTATTGGGGTGTTTCTGGAAGAAACTAGCATGTGAATGGTGAATTGACTAACACAAAGGACTCTCCCCAATGTGGATGGTCATGATCCTATCCATTAAGGACATGAATAGAACAAAAACATAGAGGAAGGTTGAATTCACTCTCTGCCTGACTGAACTGGGACATTAGTTTTCTGCTGCATTCCATTCTCCTGGATCTCAGGCCTTCAGACATGTACTGAAATCTGTATCATTAGCTCTCTGGCTCACGGGCCTTCAAATTACACCACCAGCTTTCCTGGGTCTCAGTTTGTGGATGGTGACTGTGGGGCTTCTCAGGCTATATGAGCCAGTGTTTTATAATAAACCTCATTTTATTTTTTTATTTTTTTCACTTTTTAAAATTTTATTATGTTATGTTAATCACCATACATTACATCATTAGTTTTTGATGTAGTGTTCCATGATTCATTGTTTGCATATAACATCCAGTACTCCATTTAATACGCGCCCTCTCTAATACCTATCACCAGGCTAACCCATCCCCCCACCCCCCTCCCCTCTAGAACCCTCAGTTTGTTTCTCAGAGTCCATAGTCTCTCATGGTTCATCTCCCCCTCCAATTTCCCCACCCCGTCATTTGACATCTTGGCTTTTTCCATAGTTTGGCTATTGTGGACATTGCTTCTATAAACATTGGGGTGCATGTGCCCCTTCAGATCACTACATTTGTCTTTGGGGTCAATACCCATTAGTGCAATTGCTGGGTCATAGGGTAGCTCTATTTTCAACTTTTGAGGAACCTCCATACCGTTTTCCAGAATGGCTGCACCAGCTTGCATTCCCACCAAAAGTGTAGGAGGGTTCCCCTTTCTCCACATCCCCGCCAACACCTGTCGTTTCCTGACTTGTTAATTTTAGCCATTCTGACTGGTGTGAGGTGGTATCTCATTGAGGTTTTGATTTGGATTTCCCTGATGCCGAGTCACATTCAGCACTTTTTCATGTGTCTGTTGGCCATTTGGATGTCTTCTTTGGAAAAATGTTTGTTCATGTTTTCTGCCCATTTCTTCATTGGATTGTTTGTTCTTTGGGTGTTGATTTTGTTAAGTTCTTTATAGATTTTGGATACTAACCCTTTATCTGATATGTCATTTGCAAATATCTTCTCCCATTCTGTCAGTTGTCTTTTGGTTTTGTTTACTATTTCTTTTGCTGTGCAAAAGCTTTTTATCTTGATGAAGTCCCAATAGTTCATTTTTGCCCTTGCTTCCCTTGCCTTTGGCGATGTTTTTAGGAAGAAGTTTCTGTGGCTGAGGTTGAAGAGGTTGCTGCCTGTGTTCTCCTTCAGGATTTTGATGGACTCTTGTCTCACATTTAGGTCTTTCAACCACTTTGAGTAAAGACAGTCTCTTCAACAGATGGTGTTAGGAAAATTGGACAGCCACATGCAGAAGAATGAAACTGGACCATTACCTTACACTACACACAAAAATAAACCTCATTTTATATTTATATAAAATATGATCCCATCAGTTCCATTTCTCTGGAGAACACTAATACTAGACCTCAATGGCGAAACATGCTAATATTTGGCTAATTATTACTTATATTCAAGGATCAGTGGTGATATTATAACATACAAATAACACTTCTAAAATACTTGTTTTTTTATGTAATACATACCTCTAAGATGTTGCGCATATGAATCTTTAACAGGAATGAATCAAAAATTTTTAAATCCATTCAATTTTAGATCATTATTTGTGTGAACTATGTCATATCACTTACTCTATTTAAAATAGAATGCTCTGATGTATTGACAGAGTCTACATGTGCATGTGAACACAGGGCCTAAAAATAATCAAGAAATGAACAGCATAAAAACCTCATAAATGACAACAAAATTGTGACATATTTTTATGAACAGGAAATTTGGGATATGAAGAAGACAATGCAAAATATGAAAAACACTAATTTATATACAGTGTTTTGTGTTTTCACAATACTTAAAGCTATTTACTTTAGGAATATAATAACATCTATAAAATGTCTGGCATACACTTACAATATATTCCAAAATATTACACATATATATTTAAAGGTCTTCAAAAACTTAAATGTCTTCAAAAAGTGTGAAAACCTTGAAGATTTTTTCTAATATAAATTCCTCACTTTATATATAATATATATAACATATATATTATATTTATATTAATAAATTATAAATAGAGAATCTTAGATATATTATATATAATAAAACATATAATATATAATATAAATCAAGCTAAAGTTATTTTGTTTTTATGAATATCTAAATTTGTACTATGACTAGCTTCAGGTCACATTTCTATAAGATACTATTTTAAAAATCAATCATACAGTGAATAGTAAATTGTTTTAACCCTCTGGTACTTTCTCTTAAGTTATACAATAAAACATATAGAGAACAAAAAATCAGATGGGAAATAATTGATTGGGTAGGAGAAGACAGATATAAGGCAAAATAAAGCTTTAGCTACCTAATTTATATTTAAATTTTGTATGGACCAGTTATGTAGCAAGTAGGGAAGGTTAGGCTATAGGTAAGGGAAGTGACCTTTAGTTTCACCAAAGCCAATTCCTTCATCTGTGTCCTCAGTTCATTCCATGTCATCTTTGGTGATTTTGTTCTGTTTTCCTTATTCTGCCCTGCTTCTCAAAACTTTCTCCTTGAAATCATTTTTTAACTACAAAAAATCTCATGATTTTCTAGTCTTCAAAATACTTTTCCCTTGCTACCACTACAATGTAATGTCTTCTCTTCTCTTCTAATACCAAATTTCCCTGCCAGTCCTTTAACTCTTTGCTGCATTTTGATCTCACTGTTCTTTTAACACTACAGCAATGACTCCATGATGGCAACTTTCATAGAATTTTCAGAAATCTTTTCCTCCTCAATTTCTCAGTAGCCTTTTGTAAAAGGTTACACTTTTCTAGATCAATAGTCTCTTCTACAATGTGGATGCAAACTCTAGAGTCTAGATGTGCTCACTCTAGAATTCAGACATGGGTGGAGATACTTGGAGATCCAAAGAGTCTAGGTCAGGACATGTGGGGAAATGCTACTGGGAGCCACTTTTCATAAGTTGCTTCCTGGGAAATAACTAACCCTGGGGAAAGAGAAAATGAAGCCCACAGATTTCCAAAAAGGATGAAGATTCAGAGTTTAAACTGAAGATTATTCAAAGATATTACATGTCCCCCCTGAATCATTTGGCTCTAGGTCATGGTTCCATAGAAATCATTAAGAGATGACCAGAGCTTAAAAATAGAAAAGCAAAAAACATTTCACTGATATATTCATGAAAAACTGAAATACAATATTCTGTTGGCTTTTCAATAGCAAATGACTGAGAGGAGATCTTTACACTTCACAAACATTTAGAACATTTGTTCTGTATAGAATTTATATAATTAATGTATGAGAGTCCTTCATGTTGTAGTTTAAAGTATAAGACTGTCCGCACACATTTTTGGAATTTCTTCAGGGAACAGTTACTCAAATAAAAAAAATATATGTGTCATTAAACTCAGCAATCTGACTCCTGAAATATATACAAAAGAAATAAAACTGACAGTATATAAAGATATATGCATAAGAATATTCATCCCAGAATTATTTCTAAATAGCAAAAATTGGAAATGGAGTTTTTGTTTTTTTTTAAGATTTTACTTATTTATTTGACAGAGAAGAGACACAGAGAGAGGGAACACAAGCAGAGGGAGTGGGAGAGGGAGAAGCAGGCTTCCCGCAGAGCAGGGAGCCCGATATGGGGCTCCTACCCCGGACTCTGGGATCGTGACCTGAGCCAAAGGCAGACGCTTAACCGACTGAGCCACCCAGGCACCCTGGAAATGGAGTTCTTATCATCAATAAGGAAATAGGTAGACAAAAATGGTTTATGTGTGCCATGGTAATACACATCATGGAAAATTATACGGCCATTAAGGAGAAGAGATCTTTGTCGTTTCAGTTTAATTGAGAGAGAGTTCTGGAGGTTATTTTTAGATAGGAAGTCAAGGTGTAGAAAAAGTTGTGTATCATTTCAATATTTCAAAAAAGAGGAGGGATGAACACTAAGTGTGATGGTTAATTTTATGTGTCAGCTAAGTCATGGATATTCAGACATTTGGTCAAACATTATTATGGATGTGTCTGGGAGAGTGTTCCTGGAAGAGATTAACATTTGAATTGGTAGACTAAATAAAGTAGATTGCCTGCTACCCCCACCTGTGTGAGTCGGCCTATCCAATCAGTTGAAGGCCTGAATAAAATAAAAAGATTGACTTTCTCATGAATGAGAGGGAACTCCTCTTTCCTGATTACACTGAACTGGGACATTGGTTCTTTCCTGCCTTCAGACTCAAACTGAAACATTGGCCCTGTCTGGGGTCTTGCATTCTTACTGGAACTGCACCATCAACTCTCCTGGGTCATTAGCTTGCTGACTACAGATCTTGAGACTTTTTTAGCTTCCATAATCATGTGAGACAATTCCTAATAATAAATATATAGCCCATTAGTTCAGTTTCTCTGGAGAACCCTGAATAATACACAGTTGATGTAAGAATGCAAAGCATCAGACTATGAAATCAGCTACACACAAATTAGAGTCTTTAACCAGAATTAGGTTTTACTAATAGTTACAAGGATAAAAAAAATCACAAGGCACAAACAATGCCGGGAGATGTCAGGGATAGCAACAGAACTAATCAGGTGCTTTGTTGACATCGAATATGTTTTTTTTTTTTTAAGATTTTATTTATTTATTTGAGAGAGAGACTGAGAGAGAGAGAGCATGAGAGGGGGGAGGGTCAGAGGGAGAAGCAGACTCCCCGCCGAGCAGGGAGCCCGATGCGGGACTCGATCCAGGGACTCCAGGATCATGACCTGAGCCGAAAGCAGTCGCTTAACCAACTGAGCCACCCAGGCGCCCGACATCAAATATGTTGTGGCCCAGATTAATATGTGAGGTTTCCAAGAAATGATACCAGCCACATAAATTATACCCAAAAAAGCCATCTCAGTCATAAACCATCTCCATCATCCTCAGATGGTCACAAACTTACATGACATCTCCAGGGGAGCCATGTTTAGCAAATGCCATTAACTTGTTTGCCAGGAAGCCTATCATGACCAGTTTTACAAGAAGCATAGATCAATCACATCACCTGACTTTTATTTCCTGGGAATACCAATGCCTTTCCAGAATTGAGAATAGATGGCAGATCTGCTGCTTTCACCATTTACTTTCTGGATGCTGCTATGGATTATGTAGCAGTTGAAGCAAAGGCACGAAAAAGCAAATAAAGTTTCATGAAAAATAAAGACAATCTATTTAAGAGGTCTTTATTTATGTAAAATAGTTATGCATTGGATTACACATGTTTTAAGAAGTTTCTTCCTCATAACACCTGTTACAGTGCCTTGCATACTGTAGGTACTCAATAAATATTTCTCAAAAGAATGCAGAAGTCTACTGTTCAAATAACTTATGTAACCAAAAATTTTCTTACATAATATATAATAATTTAATACTATTTTAAAATTAAATGTTGCCCTCACTCCCCACATAAGTTATTCTGTTGAAAAATTTCAGTGGAATGTGTTAGACTGAGAAGAATAAATTTCACTAAAAGATTTTCGGCATCTGATTTGCCAGTGAAAATTGATGTGATACTAAAACAGACAAAACATTCTCAAACCTTATTTCATCAACTGCCTTGGAAATATGGTATGAATATTGAAATCATGAGTATTATCATTTTTCTCATTCTCTTAATGCACATGTGAATCCCATCTTTGATTCACATTGTGGATAGTCATATTTTTCTTTTTTTTTTTTTTTTTTAAAGATTTTATTTATTTATTTGACAGAGAGAGACATAGCGAGAGCAGGAACACAAGCCGGGGGAGTGGGAGAGGGAGAAGCAGGCTTCCCGCAGAGCAGGGAGCCCGATGTGGGGCTCGATCCCAGGACTCTGGGATCATGGCCTGAGCCGAAGGCAGACGCTTAACGACTGAGCCACCCAGGCGCCCTGGATAGTCATATTTTTCAACCTGATTGTCTCAAAAGGTAAATTTTAAATAAAGGTCCATGTTTATGACTAAAAGTGTTATAAGAAATTTGAAATGTGGGCACCTGGGTGGCTCAGTGGGTTAAGCGTCTGCTTTCAACTCAGGTCACGATCTCAGGACCCTGGAATCGAGGCCTACATTGGGCTCCCTGCTTGGTGGGGAGCCTGTTTCTCCCTCTCCCCTGCTTGTACTCTCTCTCTCTCTCACTCTCTCTCAAATAAGTAAATAAAATCTTAAAAAAAAAGAAAAAGAAAAGAACTCAGCTGCCTTGACGTTGATATTTTGCCAAGGATAAAAGGCAATCTTAGCTTAACATTATCCTGACCTCCAAGATTCTGTAAGTCTTCTTTAACATATAAAAATTCCTTTGGAAACTTCCTTTATCTCTACCTCCCAAGATATATGTTGGCAGTCATCTCCCAAGCATATGGCCCACTGATTTACATCTGAAGGGCCTCATGACTAAGGTTTTATTAGACAGTAATAAATGACATTTTCCTAAGAATAGCTAGCTCCTCAAGGTCCTGAAACCCTTGCTTCCAAAATTCCTTAGAGACTTACACTATCCCTAACCCCCTCCCAACTTGACAGTATATAATTGGCCACCTCTCACAACCCCAGTGCAGCTCTGCCCATGGGTCCTGTACCCATGCTTTAATAAAATAATCTTTTTGCAACAAAGACGACCCAAGAATTCTTTCTTGATCATTTGCTCTGAACCCCATTTCCACATCAGCATTGTCTGATATAAAAATAAGAGATATTTATGTAAATGTTAAGTTACACAGAGCAATGTTACATAAAGCAATGCATCTCCTAAAAAACAGAGTGTAGAAAGGAAGAGATCGTTTTCAAAATTAGTAGCAAAACAGTGCAATGGTATTTGCTTGTTTCCCCTTTACCTCCTTCTCCAACTCCCCCTCCTCCTCTTCCTTCTCCTTATTCTTCTCCTCCATTTCCTATTGTTTTCCTCCTGCTTGTCATACTGCTCTTCTCTATGTTCTAGCCTTCACAATTTTCTGTGATTGGGTGAAAAAAATCCTGAGATTTGATGAAAAAGTAAAGGTAATGAAAATATAAACTTAAAGAAATATTTTGTATCAGTCAGAAAAACAGAAATACCAAATTAGGTATTTTGAAAGACATAACATAATGTAGGGAAAACTGTTTCACAGTTGTTGGCAGGTTGGGAAGCCAAAAGGGGACTATTCAGATGCAGACAGACCAGGCTAGGGGATGCAGTGCTCATGGAAACCTGGAGAATTGGAAAAGGGACCTCTTGAGGACAAGGCTGAGATGTCTCAGGAGGAACCATTGCCTGGCTGTTGCTGGTACCTCTGGGAGGGAGGGTGCCTGATGCTGGCCCTGAGGACGGAAGGATCTGGAACTGGAACCAATAGCTGCGGGGCTGCTGCCCGGCCAGATGTTCATGGTGGGGAAGAGCTGGTAGGAACGGCATGCAAATAAAACAGAATTAGGTCCTTTCTCCACACTCCTTTCTTTCTGCTCTCCATCTGGTTCCCCTCATGAGAAGAAATAGTAGGAAGCCAGAAAGTAAGGAAAGGGTTTGTTGAGGAGAAGTCCTCATATCACATACCAAAGCAAAAGAGAATGTTCTATGTTTGGAGCTAAAAGACAGCAGATGAAAGAGTGGCACCATCTTTTGGGGGTTCAAATATTGAACCCTAAAACTCCATTACTCACATTAAAGGTAAACGTATTTCTTCCAAGGGGAAGAATTCTTAAAGTCCCAGGAGAGAGTAAAGTGTGCATTGTATTTTTCAAAACATGTTTCCTTTGTCACATAAACTATGTATGAACTTAGATATGGTTTTTCTCCCTTCACAACTATAAAGAAAAGACATTGGAAATATTTTTGAAGTGTGCTTTATCATTTGGTGTCTTTTCCAATTCTTTTAAGTTATGATGCATGGTTGTTCATCCTGAGTAAATGTATATATTTCAATAGAAGCCATATTGATTGACCAGTTCTGATGTTCACATTTTAAGTATTCCCCATATTCCTTCTGTATAAATCTTGATTCATTAGCATTGAGAAAATAAATATGAAGTTTAAAGTGATATTTTTAGCTTTAAGATGTATGTGATCTGTTGCAAAGTAAAGCTTATCTTATAGCTATGTCCAAGTCAACAAATTTCCACCAATATTGACCATGACTGAACCAGTTTTTTTTTTTTTCAAGAATTACTTACAGAAACAGAGAACTTCTAGAGAACACTTTAGTTATGAAACTTTTGAGGACATTTTAATTGTAAAAAATTATGTTTACTTGATGAAGCAACTGAGGCATAACAAATTACTCACCTGTGGATACCACACCTAGAGTGACAGAACCCCTCTGCATCCCAGATTTCATAATGTCTAACTACTGTACAAGTTCTTTGCAAAAATTATTTCTGGGCAATGGTATACTCAGGCTCTTATATAGGGAGTCTGATTTATAACATGTCAGACTAAGGAATTAGGCTTTACGGATCATTTTTTTAACCTCACTATTAATTTTTTTCTGCTCTTCTTTCATTTAATCTCTTCCAAAGTTCTCAATATATAAATTCTCCTTGCCTACCTGTCTGTTGAACAACTATTTATCAGTCGGTGATGCCATTATTACTATCACCAGAACAATCAATATTCAAATTTAAGTCAAGGAGCCTGCATTCAATTGTCTTCAAACTATTGGCTTGGGATGTGTTATATTTAAACACTTAATTTGATATACTATATGAAATAGCTGAAAATTAAATGGGGTTGCAACCTGTCAAATATATTTTCATGACCTGCTCACTGTACTTTATCAATGAATACAGAATATTTAACACGATATATATATATATATATATTAAAGATTTTATTTATTTATTTGACAGAGAGAGACACAAGCAGGGGGAGGGGAGAGGGAGAAGCAGGCTTCCCGTGGAGTAGGGAGCCCGATGTGGGGCTCCATCCCAGAACTCTGGGATCATGACCTGAGCCGAAGGCAGACGCTTAACGACTGAGCCACCCAGGCGCCCTAACACGAGATATATTAATTTTTATTTAGGAAAACAGGATTTCCCATGGCCTTGCCAGTCCTTGAATATTCACTAGATTATACCTTTTGCATAATGTAAGACCGGGGAGCTGCTTCCCCATCAAAAAAAAAAAAAGTCTCTCCGACAGCAGTTTCTTATCTGTCCTGTTTCTCAATGTTTCCTCTTTGCCTGAAAGGTGTCTGACCATAGTTATCTCTCAATACCTATATGTTGAATGAATGAAGAAATTAATGAATGAATGTGCTATTGTTTTATATGAAACCTGCTCTGTGTGGAGGAATATAGGCATGCACTTCATAGTTGATCATTTATAGAAATGGTATATTGGCATTTTATAATATATTCTTGAGCAATGAATTTACTGAGGTTATGTTTCATTAACATGATTTATAAAATTAAAAAATATATAATATTAAGCTTACCTGATGCAGTGTATGCTTTTAAAACCCCGTATCCCATCACTGCTGCACCCCTTCAATTTCAGCACAGCTTTGATGACAATATCTGGTAGGCTGACTGTCTCACCTGAAAAGTCAAGTTTCTCTGCTTTTTTACAAGAAGCTTTTTTCTAAAGCTGAACAGGGTCACTCAGTCTTCCTGAAGGTGCCACACAGAAGTTCAGGGACATTAAGACTACTGGGAACAAGCTTGTCTTCTGGGGATGGGAGTCAATGGAGAAATGTCCCAGCCTCCTGTCCTATTCAGGACAATTCTAACATCTGCTCTATACAGTTCTTTAAGGGTCCCGGAGGGATTCAACCCCAGATGCTCACAGCAATAACAACATCTCACCCACAATGGTGGAGGGAGGATGTGGTCAGCTCTACATGGGTCCTTTAGGTTGCTATGTATGACAGCATATGACAGACACCCAAAAAGGGATGCTTGTTTCACATATATTTTATCCTCAGGTTGCCCGTGTCTGTTTCTGAATCTCTTCCTTTGCTGCCCTTTCCAAACCTCTAAAACCCAGATATTTTGCCTCCATATATTGTTTTATTCCCTACTGTTTATATCCCTTTGATATGATAAACACTTAGAATCATAGATTATGGACTTGGCTTTGCTCAAATTTTGTTTCAATTTTCCACTGCATGTTTATTGCTTCAGGCTACCTTGGATTTTTCCTCCTTCTTGATTTGACAAATTTCATAGGGCCCTCTTAATTTGTTTCTGTCTGTCCCATGTGCTGCAGATTATGTTCCTTCCTGGTTTACCCTGAACTTTTAGAAAATACTCAGATATAATCTATCACACATTTGAGACAAAAAAAATACTTTCAAAGTTCTTTCTAATTTTTCTCACTGCAACATATTGCTCATATATGAATAGATTTAATACATTTAAGTGTATTTATCTCTAGAGATTATTTTTACTGTAGCATAATTATTAATAGCACAAAACCACTAATTCTGAGTCAAGATATTTCTGATTATGAACTTTGACAAGTCCAATTATTTTTTAAAATTATGTAGCAGTATGATTAAACTAACATTTGCCCAACTTTCCAAGGGTGTTATGAATTGCTGGTGTGTGGAATTCAATTATTTTTCAAATTGGTAATGAAAGTACAAATTAATCTACTACGTCATCCTCTATTTTGAAGACAGAGACTGCAACATTTTCAGAAATACAACACATGGACTAATTGTTGGCAGCATTTCTTCTTACTCTCATCAGAACAAGATTGTGAAAACTTAGGTCATCCTTTATTTCCTAAAGGCCATTACCAATTTCAACTACAGATGCATTTCTAAGACTAACAAGACTAAGAAAGAATTACCCAGGCATGGCACATTTCCATAAGTATCCTTTCTATAGTCCCACAAGGATCATTTCTCATTGCACTTAGTAGAATGTGACCCATCAATGGCTTTTATATTGGTGGTGCCCCCTTTTCAATGCTCATACCATGGAAGAGTTGGCAGTGTCTCTCCAATTTCTATTTAGTCCCAGAATTACTTTCCAAAATATACTCATAAACTTATCATTTGAATATTTAAAATGATGCACTTGAAAATTTTCATCCATCCATGTGTTTATTTATTCAAAAGCTATTTATTCAATCACTACTACATGTCATGATTTGAAAATATTTGTAAACTAACTGTTGGACATTTTTCCTTTATTTTTTATGGAAAACTATAGAACACTCAGAGAGGAAGAGGGTGGAAAATGAAAAGAAAAGAAAATTAGAAATTAATTTATCCAATTTCCTTTTTTTCCTATTGTTGTAATAGATTATATCACCGAAGCCCATATTAAGTAGCTTGTCAGAAGTTAGCAAAATCAATTATAAACCAAACAAACAAACAAAAGAAAACAGATCTCTTAATTGTTCATCCAGTGTGTTTTTTTCTAATTATCAAACACTTTCTGAATTCAGGATGAGTTAAATTGATATCAATCCCATCATTTTAGTCATTCATTCATATAACAAATATTTAGTGGGTGCCTATTGTATGACAAAAACTATCATATAAACTTGACAACACAGACAGAAATCCCTATTATTGTGACTATTAAATAAATAAATAATACAGTATGTCAGAAGGTTATATGTACTATGGAAAAAGACATGCAACAGTTAAGGGGCATTTAGAGTGCAGAGAATGAATATAGAGATGGATGAAACTTGAAAAGTCAATAACCTTCATTTAAGAGGTGTCATTTTATTGTTTTTTTTTTAAGAAAGGCAGACTGCCACCTGTAGCTCCTCATTTGGATGTGGTCTGGAGTCTTGGAACCTTGACTAGCCTACCTTCTCCTACAAATGGACCTTGAGAGCTTGTTTGGAAGTTCTAGCAAGGGAGCGCAGCTACTCTTATATCCTTGGCTTAAGAACAGTCCTCCTCTATGGGGGAAGGTTGTCCTCTTAGATGGAGTGCGCAGCTTTGGGAAGGACACACAAGAGGTGAGGGAGGAATGGGACACCCCCCTAGCCAGCCAGATCAGCATAATCCACCCTGGCGATCAATGGGGTGATAGATGTCACAGCCAGATTGCCTTCACAACCTAAGAGGTGACATTTCAGCCAAAAATTAAAGGGTGTGAGAAAGTTCACCATGTGGACATTTGAGAAAACAACATGTTTAGCAGAGGAAATAGTGCAAAAGTCGTAGGCTGTGTGAGAAGAACAGCTATATAGAGGTCAATGTAGCTGGAGAAAATAAGAGTGTGTCATAGAAAAGGAGGTCAGAGAAGCAGTGGGTGAGCCTGGACAGAAAGGGTCCTTTGGGTCATCAGAGTGAATTTGTATTTTACTCTGATGAAAATGAGAACCATGACAAGGTTTTAATAAAAGTAATGACACAACTTATACCAATAGCTTTATTAAGAAGAGAATTTAAGGGCACAACCGTGGACAAAGGTTCATGAGTCTGGGGGCTCCTGAAGTAACCCTAGCTCAGGCTAGAGTGGTCAGATCTGAGTGCTGCATTTCATGGGGAGTTTTGACTGGGGAAGAAAGGAAATATTTTCTCCCAACAAAATTATTTCACAGGAGCTCATTTCTACCGCTATAGAAGAGAGGGCTCCGGTGACACCCCAGGTCCCAAATATGGATAATGAGACTGCCCAAAAAGTGAAATAGTGAGTATAATGTCATCCGGATAGATGTGACTTCTAGGGAGGACCGTAGGAGATGTAGTTCCAAGGTCAGAGAGGTTTTCATAGCTCTGATCTTGCTACAGTGAGCTCAGATTGGAGGAATATGAGGAAAACTTAAGACTCCTTTTATTTACTTACTCTAGAATATTATCCTTCCATCTTTTTTTCTTTTTGAGGGATGATCAACAATTAACAATTGTATATATTTAAGTTATACTACTTGATGATTTGATATGCATATACATTGTGAAATAATCATCACAGTCAAGTTAATGTATTATCACTTTATGTATTTACCATTTCCTCTTTTTTTTAACTTTTAAATTTTTAATTTTTTAAGTAATCTCCAACATGGGGCTCAAACTTGCAACCCTGAGATCAAGAGTCAAATGCTCCACCAACTGAGCCAGCCAGGTGCCCATTCTCTTTCTTTCTGAGTATATAGTTAGACACTTAAGATCTACCCTGAGCTAATTTTAAATATACAACACAGTATTATTAATTATAATTATAATGATGATCTCTAAAACTTATTCATCTTGCAAAACTGAAATTTTGTTCGCCTTGACCAACATCTCCCCATTCCCCCCACCCCAGCCTCTAGTAACTTAACATTTTACCTTCTGCTTCTCTACCTTTGACTATTTTAAATTCCACATATAGGGCCCTGGGTGGCTCAGTTGGTTGGGTGACTGCCTTTGGCTCAGGTCCTTATCCTGGAGACCCAGGATTGAGTCCCACATCAGGCTCCCTGCTCAGCAGGGAGTCTGCTTCTCCCTCTGACCCTCCCCTCTCTCGTGCTCTCTCACTCTCTCTCTCAAATAAATAAATAAAATCTTAAAAAAAAATAAATAAATTCCACATACAGGGGGCCTGGGTGGCTCAGATGGTTAGGCGTCTGCCTTCGGCTCAGGTCATGATCTCAGGGTCCTGGGATTGAGTCCCGCATCGGGCTCCCTGCTCCTTGGGAGCCTGCTTCTCCCTCTGCCTCTCTCTCTCTGTCTCTAATGAATAAATAAATAAAATATTTAAAAAAAATTCCACATATAAGTGAGATCATGCAATATTTCTTTCTGTGTCTGGCTTATCACTTAGCATAATGTCGTCCAGGTTTATTCATATTGTTACAAATCGCTGAATGTTCTTCATTTTAAAGGCTGAATAATATGCCTGTGTGTGTGTGTGTGTGTATGTGTACCACTTTTTCTGAATCAAGATGAAATTCAAAGCCTGAACAGACCAATAACAAATAATGAGGTTGAATTGGTAATCAAAAACCCCCCACCGAAGCAAAGCCCAGGACCAGATGGCTCCATGGGTAAATTCCACCAAACATTAAAAATCAAAACAAAACAAAACAAAACCCAATCTTTTTTAAACTTCTCCAAACTAAGAGAAAACTTTAAATTCACTTTATGAGGCCACCATCACCCTGATATCAAAACCCAAGACATTGTAAGAAAAGAAAATAACAGGTAAATATTCTTGGAACACAGGAGCAACGATCCTCAATAAAATACAAACAGCAGCACATTAAAAGGACCATACATCATGACCAATTGTGATTTATCCCTGAGATACAAGGATAGTTCGACATATGCAGATCAACCAATGTCCTTAAATCTTTATACATATCATAATGTCTTTTCTGAAACCTATAATCAGATATATTTTAGAATTTAAAATTTCAGAGATACTCGGGGCAGCACTATGTGCATATACTGTGTATCTAACAGTCCTGGTAGGGTCTATCATTAAGCATAGTGTTATGTTAATAGAAAATCAGACGAATATTCACACTAAGTGGGGAAGAAAAACTATAAATAACCTTGTTTTTTCACTTCCGAAGTGAATGCAGAGCAGGTCAAATAATATTGCCCATTGAGTTATGAGAATACTTTCAGTTTTCAGAGGTTTTTGGGTTTTGTAATCACAGGTAAGAGATTATGCACCTGTATTTTATCATATGTTTTATCTCAGTTGCTGCAAATATATAGTCACTTAATCTAAAAACAGCTCAATAAATAAAAGAATTCAAATGTACTTTGTGGTGTATGGCCTTAAATTAATGCCCAATATTATGTGCTGTCTTGGCCATCTGATAAAACCAAGCGGCCATGATGAATTAAAAAACAATTTAAAGATTTTTAGAATAGAAATACTTTGAGGAGCCTGGAGATTTAGTTGTCAAGTCTAAAAGGAGACTATATATAAAAGCTTAAGTTGTTAGATTTTTATCTGATCTAAATTTTAATATTGACAGAGTTGGGAAGAATATACTGACTATCCCTAATGTTCATCTGAGCACTGGTTGAATAATGAAATGCACATAAAATAGAAGATATGCTTAATTGAAACTTGTTCACATTTTTGTAGTTTACTGGAGGATGTGTTTCTGGCAGGATGAGAAACATAAAACACGTACAGACATTTTTATATATTTTTCATTGATGTCCAGAGGATGACTTCACAATGTATTTTATGTTGCCATAATTTTATGGCATGGGAGACACTTGTTTTCCATCACTTTTCTGATGTATTATTCCAAAGCCTCTGAAACAGAGAAAGTTCAGTTGCTTACACAAAAACATAATTCACTTGCCATTAGATTTATTGAGGGAAAGAAGTTGCCTATTACATGTGTTCAATTTTTTACATCTGGACTATATAGCTATTAAATTTAAATATTGGTAGGTAGACTCAAAACATGGTGTGATAAAATATTTATTCTATTAATGTTTCCACCAGTTTAATTCAGTAAATGTTAAGAGTTATTTCAGTTATTCTTACTTTTCAAATACACTATTTTTATTAATATTGCAAGCAGTGAAAACAGTCAACAAAAATTTCCTTCCCTTTACACATTTTTATAAAAAATACAAAAAATAGCATTTTCTTATACAACAGGAACTAATAATAGATTTATTTTCTTCCTGTGACATAAATTTATTTCCCAGAGCCCCTAGAAAGAAAAAGTTTCAGCAAGAGAAAGTCTCAATTTAATCATGTTTAAAACTCTTCCTAATATTCCTTAAGTCTCTGGGAAGAAAAAGCAATGCAAAACTTTATCAAAGATATGTATTCGCATATATGTTAAGTCTATCTCTGCCTGTATTTGTCTCAAGGTCATTATATTATGCTAAATTTTCTTTATCCTTGACAAGTGTGCTCAATATTGCTCCCCACCCATTTTGGCTGCAAACATATTTACCAAGTGTTACTTATTTTTCCTCAGATTTTTCAACATTTTCTTCCTTTTTTATGTAACCTTTTGCCCTCACCATTGATACTAGTCTTAGAAAACTCTGTGTGAGAATATCAAGAGCATTTTTATATGAGTTCTGCCAACTTCATTTTGTATTCTAGAAGTTATACATCTCATATTTAGAAGTGCTTGGAAACAGCTGATGCATCTTTTTTTTTCAAGATGATGCTAAAAGTTCCATCTAATTTAATGGACAGAACAGTTCTTTACAAGTTATGTTGTAAAAATATTCATTAACATTGATGGAAAGTGCTACTCAAACAGCAAAAAATAAGTCTGTAAAAGCTTATTAAGATTCAGAGGCTCAAATAATGCAACTTAAGAGTTTGAAAAACCAGTGAAATTCAGCTACAAGGGTTCTATCAGATGCACATTTCAAAAATGGAATTTCCGACAAAGATGATGAGTTTCTGTGTAACAATTCGGTTGTTGTGGTTTTTAAAAAGTAAAAAAAAAAAAGGTTTTCACTTTGAAAATGATATTCACAAAATGGCACTTGATTTGCCTGAGCTATGTAGCTGACAAGAAATTAAATTGGTCTTGCTTTGCCCATGAGTGTAGCATAACATGCTATTTAAGATTATTTTACACTAAGATATTTTACTTGGGCTATAAAAATGAGATTTGGGCTTTATATTTTTCTAATATATTGGTAATATGGAGTATCTATGTAATCTTTCCTTTTAAAATGATATTTTGAAATATCTTTATTCTGAGACCATAATATGCATTTTATTTTTTTAATGAATTTACTTTTGATTATGTTTCAATCTTTATCTACGTGCCACTACTCACTTATGGAACACATGTAAATATTTTAGAGACCAAGTAAGTTGAAACATAATTAATGTTCTTTATAAGACTAAATGTCACCTGTATTAATACTTTTGGAGAAAAATTGTAAATATTTTGTTGCTACATGTTAAAAACTTTGTTATGAATTAAAATGTGTTTTTTTAATGCAGTATTTTTATGTTTTTGGAAAAAAAGGGGTAGTGCTCATGTCAGTTTTGCCTGCCATATGATGCAATTTTTCTTTTCAAAATATAAATAAGGAAAACAGTTTCAAGGAAGCTCAATACTTAAAGACAGAAAACAGTAAAAATTCCCAATATTGCTAAATAATTAAAAATTAAACTGATTATATATTGTTAGGGTTTATATTTTTAAAAAGTCAGTCAAATATTCTTTCTCATAGTTGTAATTAAACAACTACATTGATGATCAAAATGCCTTTTCTTTCCATATTTCTGTAGGAAATGAAGAAGAACATCTTTAAAAATATTGGGTCAGATATCACATCATAACAGAAAGTCTTTCTCCTCAGAAAATAAATTATGCCTGAGGGATGTAAAAGATCAAATAATGGTTTAGAATATAAAACCAAATCTCTATAACAAATTTATATTTTGTAAAGAGTAAATTCTTTCTCTACATATCCCATTGCCCATTTTTACTTCTAATCATTTATAATACTTCAGTCCCATTTTTCAAAGAAATTCAATGTGGTTTATTTATTTATTTTTCTCATTTAAACCTTTTGCCACTGGAGGTATGTAACTCAAAAGATTAGTCAAGGAAATGACATGGTGGTTTTGTGTTTCTTCATTGTAGAATTTTAAGTAAAGACAAAGCAATTTACATTTTTTAAAAAGATTTATTTATTTTAGAGAGAGAGAATGAGAACACTCAAGTGGGGAAGGAACAGAGGGAGTGGGAGAAGGAGAGGGAGAGAATCTCAAGCAGACTCCCCACTGAGCGCAGAGCTGATGCTGGGCTTGATCCCAAGATCCTGAGATCATGACCTAAACCAAAATCAAGAGTTGGTTGTTCAACCAACTTAGCTACTCAGGCAGCACCCTGCATTTTAAAAATTCTTTACTAATTGAGCATTGAATTAAAGAAACCTCAGATGTCAGGATAGTTCTCTTAAGGGTAAGACCAGTTTCTCTCCACCAAAATCATAGACTGTGAAGTGATGTTAAGAATGAAAAGAAAGATAATTATAAGTAAAATGACAATGAAGGGGATGTCTTCGTGTTCCCACACCGACAGATATTCTATGGTCCTACATCTATGCTATTTTTTTCCTGGAAATGTGCAATTATTGTAAATATTACATGAATATGGGAAAATTGAATATGTTTAACATCAGCAGAAGACAATACATCAAAAATAAAAACACAGAGGGAATTTAAGAACATTGTTCCTATCCTGGATTTAAGAAACAGAACAATGGCAGTAAGACAACAAATCTCCCTGTCTATTCCTTTAGCACAGGCAGAACTTGGAAATAGAAACATTTAGTTGTCAGAAACAAGTAATGTTCATAAAAAGGAGGAAGTTGTTGCCGTAGAGATGAAATAAGCCAGTTCAGCTAACTTTTTGCACCAAGGTATTTGGACTTCTTTACAAAAGCCACTCCAACTTCCTACAGCAACACTCAGTAAGTCTGCAGATGGACCCCTTGTTGTAGAGTATAAAATTGCTAGTATGGGACATAGAAAGTACTATTTGGCTCCCAAGATTGAGGATGAAGAAGGGTTTTAGGTGTTGTTAAAATTTAAGAAAATCAAACTAACTTCACTGAGAATTGCTTGTGAGATGCCACATGTACTTAAGTTTCTTCTGTCAACAGATTTGTACCTGAGTGCCTATGTAGATATTGTTTTCTGTAAATAACCTACTTTTTTTCTCCATTCTCTACAATTTGTTGAAAGAATAAAGTCCAAAGTCATATCTGGTCTTGTGAACCCAGAAATTCTTCTGCCTTACTAGAAATACTTCTAATGATTTTTGTAACAAAAGTGTTACAAAAATGCAGTTTTAAGAAATTTTCTTCAATTAGGGCTTTAACATTTTAGGGGAACACAATTCAGTCCATTTATCATCCAATCTAAAATCATAAAAGGACACAATCTTTACGTTAATTTATTAGCATCTTTCATCTTATCTCATTTTCCAAATATTTTCATTTATAATATTATTTCAACAAATATTTAAGTAAATACCATGTGCTTAACATTGGGGGTATTGAGGAAAAAAAAAAAGAAAAAAACTCGATTCCTCTGTTTTTTTGAGACTGATACTCTTGTATTATTAAAGCTTAAAAACATGTATTTTCATGTCCAACAAACGGATTTGGATATATACTCTAGGTACATGAGTGTGGGCAAGTCACTTAGTCTAGTTAACTCTGTTTCTCCATTGTAAAATTGAGAATGCCGACAGTATTTATCTACAGAATCATCATCAAAATTCAATGTGACTAAGCACTGAATGTGATCAGCAGGGTTCCCAGCAGAGAACCCACCAAATCACTGGTAACCTCATCAGCGCCTTTTTCAAGATCACTGTGAGGCTGGCATTCATTCTACTGTGTCACGTTTGCTTAAAGGTTAGTCACTCTCTTCACAACACTATCATTCTTTTCTCTGTATAAATATCTATATTGGAAAATATTGCTTTTAAAAAAATCAGTCTGTCAGACCAATACTAAGAACGATAATATCAAAATGTTTATGATGGATAAGGGTGATTCAAAAAGGTATTTATTTCATCATTTTCTATTCAATGAAATTTTACTTAAATCATTCCAAGAAAATTATAATCAGTTCTAGTTTTTGTCTTTGTGGCATCTCATGCTGGTATTAAAAAAACAAAACGCCTATTAGGGAATCATTCTCACCATCTAGTCCATTGTGTTACTGTTTGCTCTCACCGCCTTCCAAACTCTAAAGCTTGGGGGGAACTGGGCTGGACACCATCGTTTGTAGAGCATAACTCTCAGTCACCCTCAGTATGGTCACTCTTATTTCCTTTTCCTTTTCTGAACTTTCCTTTATTAATTAACCACTTAACAGATTATATTTCCCTCCTCTAAATCTGCCCTACATTTTCGACAAAGCTCCTAGATGCAGAGTGTTAAAAAAAAAAAAAAAAGACAGCCAAAACACTGAAAATATAATTTGGGAATCACTGCATCATGTCTGAGTGCACTGTTTCTTCTTAGGATTCAGCACTATATTTGCTTTCCCTGGAGCTGCACCACTGATCATGGCTAGTTTGTTATCTACTATGACACTCAGCTATGTATCTGCCACACTTGCTCATCTTACATTTTTGCATTTTGAAATATATTTTCCTCTCCAGTTATATTTCCCTCATCTTACCTTTAATGCATTTTGTTCTGTGTGTCTGTTTACTCCTAGAGGTCACTTTAAATTGTTATAATATTCTCTTAGTTTCAAGTTCTTTCCTTTTCCCCTCTTGCTGTTTAATGTCATCTGAAGAGTTAATGAGCACAGTTGATATTCTATCATCTGGATTTCAGAGTTCCTTCTGTTAAATGATTCACAACTTAACACTGACCACACACGTCTAGTAAGATTTGGGTTATGCAATTATCATTCTGGTTATCTTTAATTGATTAGAGCTTGGAACTTAAACTCAAGGTTTTGCCTGAATAATTCTTCCCCATCGTCTAAATAATTAAGTCCAATTTACCTTTCCTAATATTTGTCATGGTTAGTTCTTTGATCCAAATATATTTTTTCAGGTTTATATTTCATTAATTTTATAACCTGTGAAGACTGAACTGGAAAGGGGGGAAAACTGGAATACATAGAATCAAGGGTTTCTTTCATTCATGCATGCACTCATTTATCTGCTCAATATCAATATAGACCTACTATGGGCCAGACATTTTGTAGGTGCTGGAGACACAATAACGTAATGAGATTATGGTGCTTTATTTTGGATATAAATAATACAAATGCAGTTTTGTTACAATGCAGAAATAGTGACCAGAAAAATCTGACTTGGGATATTAAATGGGAATAGAAGTAAATTGGAGAGGAGTATAGGAGGATACAAAAAGAAGGAATGATATGGACAAAACATTAGAGAAAAAAGAGAAAATAACCCCTTTGTATAACTCAAGGGAATTTTTAATGTATGATGAGGAATTTCATGAGATGGTATAGGAAAGGTAACCTCATTAATTGCTTTATGAATAAGAATTTGGATTGTGAAATTAGAGCATCTACATGGATTTTTTGCCATATACTGAGATTGGTAGTACAAAAAGAAAATCTTTTGCTTAGTGGGGTATGATGTTCACTTTCGTTTGATCACGTTGAAATAAAGATACCCTCATGTTTCAATTGGAAATGGCAAGTATTTTATTTATGATAAATTGTGGTACTTGATCTAGATTAGAGATAAAGTTTTAGAACTCCTTGTCATAATGATGGTTAGTAAAAGCCACCCTGGTAGAGGACATGTCACTGAGAGTGCATTTGAATTTTTTTTCTGTCATGTTGAAGTCCAGAGGTTGGCAGTCCAAGGTTGGAAGGTTTTGTCAGGGGTCCAGGACTCATGATACTTCTCTATTTTATTATGCATTGAACATGATGCCATTGCTTTGGACACTGTGATGCACTGTTAGACCTCCATCACTGAAGGATTTGTTTTCCCAGTTAGATGAGCGCTCAGCACACTGTTGTCAACCACTTAAGGGGTCATTTCAGGAGCCAAGAGCTGCCTCTCCCCAGGTCTTATGCTTCCCAGGGTTGCCAACAGCCAGTGACTGATCAATGCAGGACTATAAAGCCCTAGCCATTTCAAACCCACCTTGAGACTATTTCTGAAGGACAACTCTAGCTCCATAGATCTCCTGAGATTGCTGGAGGCTATTATGTGACCCCCATCTCAGTTCAATTTCTCCCTCTGTCCAATCCCGTTCCCTTGCCCTACGTTCTACTATAGATTATCTAAAAGGCACTATTAGTAGATATTTTGCATGCCAAACTCCATTTCAGTATCCACAACTCAACCTGTTAAAGACTCTATTTACAAGGATTTCTCATAGTCCATGATGGCCTTTCCAGCTGTAACCATTATGTACAAATTCCAAAGAGCACAAAGGAATAAAAAAAAGAGAGAGAAGTTTGACTCCTATTCATTTCAGTCATTGCCAAGGTTATGAATTTTTATATCCCAGTGTCCAGAACTTAGTTTAAAAACTATACCTATCTGAAACTACACTCGGAAATGTCATTTTTATTTTGGTTGGCTATGTGCCCAGATAGAATAGTCTCTGTAACATCTTCCCTCCTTCCTTCATTATGAGAAGTTATCTTAAGCCCTGGTTAGAAATCTGAGTGATCTCTATGAATTCAAGTCATGAGTCTAAAAGGTAGATGAAAAATGAGGAGGATACAGTCTTCAAACTGTGGCTGAGTGCTATTATTTTTCCACAGTAAAACATGACAACATCTTATTTGTCTAAGAATTTCCTGATGTTGAGCAATAATTTTTTTTGCTTGTTTTGAAAATAAATTATTTGACTAGGTGCAGATTTTTTTTTACAAATTGCATTAATGAGTTCTATTCAATAGACTTCTACTGATTACATTCTATGTATCAAGTGCTATGCTAGGCATTTCAATAGATGAAAAAGATTCGCTTGAGTGAATTTAGAACACAATTCACTTTGAACACTTGGATTTGCTATTGTCAAAAGGGAAACAATATTTTTCTCAGAATATTCATTGCTATGCATGCTTATGTCTTATACCTAAGCTATGTTCTATCTCATGAGGACAAAACTTCTACGTGAAGACACATTATATAAACACATGGAGCATTAACTATGAAAGATAACAGTACATAATAGCCCAATTAGTGGCACATAGACACTGTAACTCATGTCTTGATTAGGAACTTGTGAAAAACTGAATTTGCATATTTGTCATGCCATGATAAGCTTATGGCAAAATGTGTCCAGGTTTCTGTTGGCCAAAACATGATTGTCTATTCTTATTTGAAATTAAAGTTTATGCCAGCTGTCCTTACCGATTTGTGATTTGTGATTCTAACAAATATTTTAAAATACATTTACATTTCTGATATTAATGTCTGACAAATAACATTAGGTCTACACCATTAATCCAGACCGTCACAAAACACATACTTGAAATATGATTAATTACCAATTTTGTCTATATATTTTGTCTCTATATATGAAATATGATTAATTACCAATTTTGTCTATCTTTTTGCCAATTTCTCAGGATTTTTGATAACTTTTTCCAAACATTATTTTCATTGCATTTTGGAGCCTCTTGATTCTTGATTTTGATTTGATCTCATGATATTTTGCTTTCATTGTGATATTTCTATTATTTTGTTCATGGGCAAACACTAGCTATGTAGTGTCCTTGACAGAAGGGCTGTGGCCTGGAGATGCCCACACGGTTATTAGTTCGTAAAGATTTGTGGGAAAAGTAAGTGACAAGTCTTAGGGTGGGAACTCAGCCTTTGTTTTTCATGGGTTTGTACAAGCACGCTTTTCTGACACGATATGTTACTTTCAGTATGCAAGCTCTCAACTATTAAACATTTTCCTCACAATTTCCTTTTAATATACCAGATAAAGAAAAAAACACATTAGATACCACAATATAGATTATGATGTGCCTTGCATGCTGTGGTAAGATGAATAATAGACCCCCAAAAGGTATCCACATCCTAATCCATGGAACCTGTGAATGTTACTTATATGGCAAAAGGAACTTTGCTAGTGAAATTAAGTTAGGATCTTGAGATGAGTAGATTAGTCTGAATTTTCTAGACGGGCCCTAAATGTCATCACATGCATCCTTATAAAGGAAACATTTGCCACAGACTATAGAAGAGGAAAGCCATGTGAAGGAAGCAAAGCAAAACAGAATCAGAGAGAAAAAGATTTGACATTGACTTTGAAGCTGAAAGAAGTGTCCGTGAGTCAAAGAATATAACTCTAGAAGCTGGAAAAGGTAAGGAAACAAATTCTCCTTTAGTGCCCCCTAAGAGAGAGTGGTCCAGTGAACATCTTGGTTTCAACCAAGTGAAACTGATTTTGGACGTTTGGCCTCCAAAACTGTAAGAGAGTAAATTTGTATGGTATTAAGCCATGAAGTTTGTGGTAATTTGTTATAGCAGACATAAGAAACTATATAAAAACTGCATGTTTTATCTTAATTGACCACTGTGAATTTTGCTTTTGTAGGTCATAATATATTTAGATAATGAATTTTCATTTTGGTTATAAATGAAAGCCAATTTTCATTTGGTTTCTGTCACCTTACTTTTTCAGCTAAAATTTTGATAAAGAATTCTCATATATACTTGATGTTTATTCAGTATATAGGATAATTCTACACTGAAGCAATAATGAAAATAATCATTATTGCACAAGGACACTATATATCTGTGATTTTGGCACAAAAAAATTAGGTGCCCTTCCCTTCATCTCCTCCCTTTAATTCCTGTACATAATTTGTATCTAGCTGTTCTTAGAACTCCTTAGGAGATTCAATAAACATATGTTTTGCTGGGTGCCTGGGTGCCTCAGTTGGTTAAGCGACTGCCTTCGGCTCAGGTCATGATCCTGGGGTCCCTGGATCGAGTCCCGCATCGGGCTCCCTGCTCGGGGAGGAGCCTGCTTCTCCCTCTGACCCTCCCCCCTCTCATGTACTCTCTCTCTCTCTCATTCTTGCTCTCTCAAATAAATAAATAAATCTTTAAAAAAAAACATATGTTTTGCTAAAGCACTACAGTTAATTTAGATTCTATTGAAAATTTGAAAATCTCAAGCTTACATTTTCCTAGTACTTTTGTGTAATCCACAAATTATAAAGAAATTAGGTATTACAAGGAGTAAAATTCAGTTATTATTTTTTTCTCTTTTTATAATGATTTTTGTATTTATTGTTCCCACAAGAACTATGCAGCATATTTTGGACACTCAAACAGGTGGAAAGGAGCTTCACAAATTAAAAATGAAAACAGAGCTAAAAAAAACAGAAAAATGAGTTTTAAAAGTTAATTTGTTACACATATAACTTTCAGTATGAGATAGAGTAACAGTATGGTCTTTATGGACACTGCAATATTAATTGATGATAAATTATTTAGTGATTGACTTTATTGTCTTCTCTAAGCTCCAGTATAGATTATGGTAATTATTATTAAAAATCTCTTTCCATTTAACATTTTATGATGACAGAAATCCTTTACTGGCCCATTTGAGAATCCATTCAGTCTTTCTTAGATTTTACCATTGGCTGCCTACTTAGCACAACAATTAAATGAATATCTAATAATTTAATTATTGCAGTGAAATATGACCCTTATTTTTAATTTTAAAAGACTGAAGTGATTAAAAACTACATTCATACTAAAAGTGCTTTAGACAGAAAGCTGACCAATAGATGCCACAGTCTTTACTGAAAATTGTTCTCTTCTTGACATTGTAATACACTTCTTTACATTTCTACGCCATTTTTTCTTCTCAATTTCTCCCCTCATTCCTCATTCCATATTTGCAACAGATTAATTTATCAGCTACCTTTCTGAAGCCAGCCAGCTCAAAAACTTTTAGATTCCTACCCCATATTTCCTACCGAACCTTCCCTTATCTACCAGTTTGCCCATAATCTCTACTGGGAAGGGAAGATGGGGTGTTCAGATCTCATTCACTCATGTCTCAAGAAACATTTTACCATATTTTACCCACTTATGTGTTTTAATTCATCTTTCTTCATTAGTTCTTTCTTCCTGTTTCCAAATATGTTCCAGTTTGTTCTATCCCAAGAGTTATTATTTTCTTCAGTGCTGACCAACTCTTTAATCTCTCAATCTTTTTCTTTTCTTTCTCTGCAAACCTCTTGAAAATGTAGAGAACTTTTCAATTTCACTAGCTCATCATCCGCTCATAACTCAAACCCTTGAAATCTGGTTTATATTTGATTCATTTCTCATCTCTACAACTATTTCTTATTCTTGACTGACTGTTTCCTGAGTTGTCCTGGCATTCTTCTCTGTTTCATATGCAGCTTTATTTCTGAGATTAAGTTAAATAATATATGAGGTTAAATAAAATTATATGTGACAAGAACTCTAGCTGTAAACTACAAAATAAATATAAAAGGAATGAATTATTGTAGTATGTATTATATTTGCAATAACAATGATTATTGTTAATAGTATTATTATTTCCATTCTCAGTTTAATTAACCCCGCTAGTAAATGAATTACAAATGTCTATTCTGATTCCTGTGCTAAGATTTAGTCTCATATATTATTTTTCTTTAGATGTTATTTTTATTTGGATAACATATCTTTTGATAACTCAAACACAACATATGTAAAACATTTACTTACCTTCATTTCTTAGGGGAAAATTGAGACAACATTTGCTTTCTCTGCCTTCTCTATTTCTAACAATAGCTCTCCCAGTCACAAAACTGACAGTTGGTATTTCCTTGGACTTAGAAGCAAGAACTCTGGACCCAAACCACATGATCTTACTAGTTATTAGTTTTGTGACCATGAGAAATTTATTTATTCTTTTTGTTTCTTCGTTTCTTCATCTCAAAAGTGGGGTTAATAATAAAAACTTATCTCACGTGGTTGTTCTGTGGATTACACACATTGAAATATATAACACTTAGGGAAGTGTATAGCACACAGTAGGCATTATATATGAGTTCATTATTATTATTTGCTCTCTTCCCTTATTTAGCCAGTCACATTCCTGGTAATTTTCATTAGTAGGCTTTATGTCTCTACAAAAATAAAACTGAATTTAATTTGAGAAGATTGGAAGCTAGTCCCGATCCCAATACTTTCTGGATTTTTTGGCAAGTCACCTAACTTTAAAGAAAGTTTTATTATGTAAAAATGGCAAAACAAAAATGAGTATGCTTATCTCATCATTCTCTTTTAAGTTTCAAACAAATTTTTTTTGTTAAAACGTGTAGACATTTTAATATTATATCTTGCATGTATCTCTCTTTTTACTAATATTGTTCTTAAGCTATTTTCAAAGCTTATTATTTCATGATTTGGGACAAGAGGTGATGGGATGACACTGTCTGCTTTAGGGCCTCAGCTTCACCACCCAAGATTAAACAATTGCAGAGGAGTTACTCGATTTACCTGATCTTCATTTTCCCCTCTATGAAATGGTGCCAGCATTGGAATCTCCCTGTGCGGATGTCAGGAAGATTGATTAGGCAGTCAAACACAACAGTGTCAGGCACATAGTAGATATGCTTTTTTATTCTGATTACTATCATTCACCCACTTCCATGTTCTTTTTTGTTTTAAGATTTTATTTATTTATTTATTTAGCAAAAAAACACAGGTGTGTGAGTAGGGGGAGGGGCAGAGGGAGAAGATGCATGAGAGAATATTCCGTGTTGAATGCATAACCCAACTGGAGGCTCTATCCCATGACCCTGAGATTATGACTTAAGCCAAAATCAAGAGTGGGTTGCCCAGGGGCGCCTGGGTGGCTCAGTCATTAAGCGTCTGCCTTCCGCTCAGGTCATGATCCCAGGGTCCTGGGATCGAGCCCCGCATCGGGCTCCGGGCTCAGCGGGAAGCCTGCTTCTCCCTCTCCCACTCCCCCTGCTTGTGTTCCCCCTCTCGCTCTCTCTCTCTGTCAAATAAATAAATAAAATCTTAAAAAAAACAAAAAAAAGGAGTGGGTTGCCCAACCAACTGAGCCACGAGGAGACCCTCCATGTTCCTTCTAAAGATTTTTTTTTTTTAATTTATTTATTTGAGAGAGAGAGAATGAGAGAGAGAGAGCATGAGAGGGGGAAGGTCAGAGAGAGAAGCAGACTCCCTGCCGAGCAGGGAGCCTGATGCGGGACTCGATCCCGGGACTCCAGGATCATGACCTGAGCCGAAGGCAGTCGCTCAACCAACTGAGCCACCCAGGCGCCCCCTTCCATGTTCCTTCTAATCCATTTTCAGTATATGCTAAATAGAGATTTGTTAAATCAATAAACATATGCCATATGGATATCAAACAGGGCTGGAATTTCTACTTTTCCTCTTTTTTTCTTTAACCAATTTGAAGATCACCTATATTATCTGGTTTTATATTTTAATATATACAACACTTTCAGTAACTTTTCTAATGAGCTCAGAGTTGTAAAAAAATATGAAATAAATGCATGCATTTAATTTTTAGAGTCAAAACATATGTTTGAATATCTTCAATGTTTTTAAGAGTCCTTCTTTTAAAAGGGAAGAAAAAGCTTGGATATAATGTAGACAACTCTCATAATAAATCATTATTTTTAATATAAATGAAAAGTCAGTTGCTTCAATCTAAATGAAAATTGTTTTACCATCATTTCATAGCAACCCAGTAATTTATTGCTTATACAGTATTTTTTATCTGGGTTTAGGAAAAATATTACATGAGTTATTGATAGTTCAATATGCTGGAAATATGTGATCTGCTTGACATAAAAGATAGAAGAGATCACATTTAAATTGAAAAATTATTTTAATGAACTGTTCAAATTTTAATTGATTTCTAAACTTGTCTGTAAATCATGCTGTTTTTCTTTTCTTTTACAAGCCTATTAAGTGGTATATGTTATTTAACTTATATCTCATTTATCACACATCAGTTAGAATACCAAAAAAAAAAAATATTGTTGAGATCTGCCTGCATCATTCTCATACAGATTCTCATACATCATTCTCATACATAATCAAATAATTAAACTTAATTATCTTCTAATCTGTGCTGGGTGTGAGGAAGTCCTTCCTCTTTTTTTACTTATTTAGTCCAAAAATTTTCATAACTACCAGCAAATATTTCCTCTGCCTGCAGTAGTTAAAAATTTACATAAAATATTTTCCTTCTTTTTCTGCATTTTTCTCCCAGAAATATGAAAAAAAATGGCATTGTTGTTTTTATTTACTATATTACAAAAGGGAAGTCCCTGTCAAGAAAACATCTGATTTAACATAATTTTGTCTCTTGCAAGTCTTAACTATTTCGTTTTATCAATTTAGTCCATGAAAACTCATGTGTACTTACATATGCAAAGAAAAGAACAGATATCAATATGGTTCAATAAACCAGTGACTGCTTATAAAATTGTTAAGTAATTTAGAGGTATATATGATATTGATACTGGTTATTTGGTTACTGCAGAATTTTTAATGTTAAGATTACTACTATTTTTAATATACTTTTTCTTTTTTTTTAAGATTTTATTTATTTATTTGAGAGAGAGAATGAGAGAGAGAGAGAGAGCATGAGAGGGTGAGGGTCAGAGGGAGAAGCAGACTCCCTGCCAAGCAGGGAGCCCGATGCGGGACTTGATCCCGGGACTCCAGGATCATGACCTGAGCCGAAGGCAGTCGCTTAACCAACTGAGCCACCCAGGCGCCCCTTTAGTATACTTTTTCTTAACAAATACTCCCAACAAGGTAGAAAATGTTATTTCAGTTTTCTCTGCATTAAAAACAAAATAATAATATGTTCCAGTAAACAGCACCAATGTTCCTTGGAGAAATGGCTGGTTCCATATTTATGTGAGGCAAGGTAGAAGATGAGCATGGACTATGTTGTTCCAGAAAGCAAGGGAGTATTCAAATTCTAATGTGAATGTGTGAAAAGGGCAAGAATCTGGTTCAAAGGTGTTTTTATGGGAAAAATTTAGGACAGACTGTGTATTTTAAGAAAAAAAAAAAAGCACAGAAAGAAAGAAATAAGAAAATGATTGATGTTAATGGATTTTAAAAATTTGAATAACAAAAGTTTCCGTGGATCACAATGATATTTTAACAACGAAAGGAGGAGGGTAAAGAGAAAGTTCTTTGTAACAGAGCAATGAAAGCTAATATGCAGAGAAAGAATGGTAGAAGATACCTTGCCCCATCAAGGTAATAATCATCAATGAAGCTAACATTGGATAAAACACTATTGAAGAACAGGATATTTATAAGATATTTACAACATCTCAAAGTATCACCTTACAAATTACTTATTGATTGCAAAGAGAAAAAAATTCCTTTATAATGGAGAAATCTGGCGAAAATCTTATCCAAGTGATTCAACTTAACGAATAAATTTTGGGACACACAGACTTTATATATCCACCTACATATGTTATACAACAGGAATATACATCATGGTAATGCTATCTGCAATAAGGTTCAATGTGTATCAAGATTGTGTGATATTCCACATGAGAGACTGAATATATAAATGGACAATGTCTAGATCATGCATAAAAATAGAATTTTGACCCACAATCTGGAACAACATGCCCAGGAAGTCAACCCATTATCTACAGTAACCAGTCCAGGAAGTCAACCTACCTTCTCTCTACAAGACTTGTAGTATATCAGAACATTTCTTTAGCAACCAGTCTGGGAAGTAAAACAATAACCCTTATAAAAAATGGCCCCAAATGGCCAGGACTTAATTAATAACTGAAAGCTTCCCTAATTTTTGCTCCCACTTTTAACTCAGGGTTAATAGGAGAAAGCCAAATATGTACCTTTAACGAATCACACGTGTTACCTCACTTCTAGTTAGCCCAGCTAACAGCTTCCCCAGGTAAATGCCACCAATCAGGACATATTTGAAGCCTTCTCTTTTTTTCCACTATAATACTTCCCCACTCATCTGCCTGCCTTTGAATGTGCCAAAACACAAATGATGGTGATTGACTCCCTTGTACAGCAAGCTCTGAATAATAATGCTCATTCTCATTTGTGTGGTCTACTTATTTCTACATATAAGGCATCTGACCTGAACTCTTTAAAAATACCAGTATCTTAAAGGAAGAAGAAAATCTGGGTTTTATTTTATAGTAAATACGTATTCAGTAATAAATTGTGTAGTTTACTTTTTAATATTTCAGCATGTGTGTTATTGTGTGTGTGTAAACATTATGTGTGTGATTGTGTATGTGCATTTAGGTAAAAGGAGCTAAATATTGCCAAAAATTAAAAATTAATGGATTTAGATAGGTGAACAAATGGTATATATTTATTTTATAGGTTTTAAATATTTACAAGTAAAGACATATAAGGGAAGGAAAATGTAATGCTGTGACATATTATATATAATCTATAATACTAACTATTAAGGGACTGAAGAAAATAAGAAATGCATGTTCATAAATGAGGTTAAGTGTTTTTATTCATCCCGGCCCTTTCTTTGATTCTAGATGAGGTGTGATCCTATGTTAGCTTAAGTCAAGCCATTAAGTCTTAATAAAAATTGTGATGATGTATACCCAGTAAATTATTCATACACTGCCAGAAGGTCAAGTGATCAATTTCACAAAAAAATTTTTGAAAATTAAGTGTGTTTATTTACTTGTATATAATAGTTTTAATAAGCATGGGTGACTACAAATAATTAAAACTGAAAACATGACCTACATTTATATATCTTATGATGTAGGAAAGATGTAGGCTTTGAAGCTGACGGCCAAGAAAGAATTCTTGGGATGTCTTTGGTGCAAAAAGGTGGTTTTACTAAAGCATGGGGACATGACCCGTGGGCAGAAAGAGCTGCCCCGGGGTCATGAGGAGTGGCCCATTATAGACTTTCAAATTGGGAGAAGGTTAGGGAGAGCTTAAGTCTCTAAGGAATTTTGGAAGCAAGGTTTCCGGGACCTTGAGGGAGCTAGCTCTTGTTGGGAAAATGTCATTTATTACCATCTAATAAAACCTTAGTCATGAGACACTTCAGATGTATATTGGTGGGCCATATGCTTGGGGTATGATTGCCAACACTTGTCTTGGGGGGGTTAGAGATAAAGGAAATTTCTAGAGGAATTTTTATATGTTAAAGTAAACTTACAGGATCCTGGAGGTTGGGCTAAGGTTGCCTTTTGCCCTTAGCAAAGTATCAACATTGAGACAGTTGAGTCCCTAGAGGAATGTCATGCTGCCTGTTTCAAGGACTTGTGAAATGGGCTGTAGGTAGTAAAGAAATTTAATAATTTTTCTTCTGCCTTTGTTCCCACATCATTTTATAATAGTGATTCCTTGTTTATTTACAGTATCTCAGATGATGAGATATTACCTGTCCAGTAAAATGCTTGTTGATATTTTCTTATTTGATGTAGTAATAATTTATAGGTTCTGATATTTTATTTTATTTTATTTTTTTTTTTTAAAGATTTTATTTATTTATTCATGAGAGACAGAGCGAGAGAGAGGCAGAGGGAGAAGCAGTCTCCGAAGGAGCAGAGAGCCCGATGTGGGACTCGATCCCAGGACCCTGGGATCATGACCCGAGCCGAAGGCAGACGCTTAACCATCTGAGCCACCCAGGTGCCCCAGGTTATGATATTTTATAATTGATAAATTGTTCTCATACAGCACCATGTGGTCTACACTGTGCTATGCTCTAGCCATCAGAAAAAGGAATTACCATCCTAGTTCTCGTCCAAAATATAAAATCACAACCCAATCCAAAAGACAAATCTATATCCAAAAGCCATCTAAATCTAAGTCTGAGCCGAGAGCAGTCTGAGGTTAAACTACCCAGTTCATTTTGCCAATTATTGTAAAATTTAGGTGTTATTCTTTCAGGTTTGGTGAGGACAAGTGACCAGCAGAGATTTGTCACTGAAAAGGTAATTTGTTAACCACATTTCCCAAAATGACCGGGGAGTGGGGGAGGGGCATGCCTTGCCCATGGAGAAGCACCAGGATCATCAATAAGAAGGCAGAAGGAATGGAAGGAAAACCTGGTCCTTTGTTGTGGTTTCCATGAGAAAGAATGGGTGAGGTAGGATAAGCAGGTTTAGGATTAGCTAGTTTGAGTAGTTGCAGTCTGTGGGGTGTATGGGCTGTACTGAGTTGTCTCATTACTGGCCTTAGGGTGATTAGGACAGGGAATATTAATCTAAAGTATAAGAGCCAGATGGAGAATGTGAGGATAGGGAGATTATGGGCTCTGGATTACTTTGCATGGGAATGGCACACTCCTAGAAAGTTGTTTGTCATTTCTAGGGAATGGCTAACCCAGAGATGGACAGTCCCTCTCTTGGTCAGTGCCAGGCCCAGATGCCAGAACATCAGGAATATACAAAGTGAAAAATATAGTCAATAGATGAGACCCATAACCAGAAGATAAAGTTGATTACAAAGCACAGTTGACACAGAAATCTCATAAACTAAGTATAATTATGATTAACAGTTCCTTTAGAAATCACCACTTGAAATACAAATGCTTTAGATTCCAGTTGCATTCAGATTGCAGTTTAACTGCTAAAAACTCTGTTTTATAACTCTTGCACATTTTAGTTTGGAAATAAATTTCAAGTTTGATACATTCTCTTTAGGTATTGCCTACACCATTTCATATTATATGATTGAAAGGTGAAGGAAAATAATGGAATTCTTAGCTTAATCAAATAAAAAAGTCATTGAGAAACCTACTCTGTAGTTCTTAATCTTTTAGGAAAAAAAAATCATAAATATTTTCTCTGAAAATTTAAAAATCTTGTTAAGGGGATAAGAAAACTAATGCAAGATGAGTTAATAAAACAGTTAATAGAACAGTTAAACAAAATATTAGATATTTGTAAATTGTGCAGTAAAATGTATTTGTTTTTGTGTTCATTTTCATTAATTTGAAAATTAAAAGAACCAGCAGGATATGGAGAACAAGTTAAGATTAGAGTCAGATTCTTTGAAAGAACTGAAGAATTGTGATTGATAGAAAGATTTTAATAAGTATATTCAGCTAAAAAGAATGTTGCTGAAGAAATGTTTGAAGTGTTCAAGGGTCCAAAGCATGATAAAGGAGGGCAAAACAGTATATAAAATGTTTAATATTTCTTTGTGACAATGAATGGAAATATGTTGGGTGCTGAAAATCTTGTTCTCTTAAATATCTGTTTCATAATATTTGAAGTTTGTTTAGTGAAATCTCTTTTTGGAGTAGAGTTTGAATAATAATAATTCAGGTAAATGTTATTTCAAAGGTTTAACGGTTGTTAAGCATCTTAAGTTTTCTCAAATTATCTATTGTGCCTTTTCACTTTATATATTACATGGTCTGATTTCTTGAGGTAGTCTGGTTATATTTGTAGTTAGAGCGCAGACGCTACATAATCGTAGGACGACATAGATGGATGCATTTTATAGACCTGTTTTCACATTGGATTTACACAAACACATGAATACCTTCATAGGAAAAAGTCATACCTAATGCACATATAGCACTACACTCAGGAGAACATTTTACTCTTTCCCCCCCTTTGTACACAGAACACATATTCTAGTACCTGACAATATTTTTAACAGACAAGCTCTGGATTTTTTTTTCTGTAAACTAAATTTTTGCTAGTTGTGTATTAGTTTTATGTTGCCTTGCAATCCAACTATTTTAATGCACTTTGTTATCTTTTTTTTTTAATTTTTGTGCCTTTATTGTCATTTATTTCATGAGATGAAATATTCTTCCTCGATAATCATTGAACTTCACAAAACAGAGGGACATTTTTCATTGCTGTTAGTAGGGCTCTCCAGTTGAACTGCAGATTTTTTTTTCATTTTTTATTGTTATGTTAATCTCCATACATTACATCATTAGTTTTTGATGTAGTGTTCCATGATTCATTGTTTGTGCATAACACCCAGTGCTCCATGCAGAACGTGCCCTCCTCAATACCCATCACCGGGCTAACCCATCCTCCCACCCCCCTCCCCTCTAGAACCCTCAGTTTGTTTTTCAGAGTCCATCATCTCTCATGGTTCGTCTCCCCCTCAGATTTCCCCCCTTCATTTTTTTTTAAGATTATTTATTTATATGAGAAAGGGAGAGAGAGAGGGAGAGAGAGAGGTCTCCAGCAAGTGGGAAGGGTAGAGGGAGAACCAGACTCCCTGCAGAGCCAGGAACCCAAAGTGGAACTCGATCCCAGGACCCCGGGATCATGACCTGAGCCAAAGGCAGACGCTTAAACGAGTGAGTCACCCAGGCTCCCAGTACACTTTGTTATCTTATAATCTTACTTTAGACATATCAATTCAACATATAGTGAGACTAAATTCATAAATAGGAGTATCACAAATCTTTAAAGACCTGAAACAACTAGAAACGATATTGTGGAAAGTCACTGAAATAATTAGTGTGCAAAACAGAAGTAAAAGAAAAGTCGGAAATCAAGATGGAAATCAAAAGACTAAGAAGAGCCTTAAAATTTGTATTTTGCTATATTAACTGCTATTTTTCACAAGATGATGAAGTCAATACAAATAATCAGAACCATTTATTAGGAACTGATGGCAAGTCTGCACAGTGTGGGGTTATTAACAGAATTTGAGAGTGAGACAGAGCTGGGTTTAGACATTCCTAAGCTCCATTTGCCTTTCCATAAAATGGGGTTATGAGTATGAAATGCCATAATATATGTAAATCATAATATCATGTCCAATTTCTCAGAAAACACTGGTTATTTTCAAATACTAATGATAGTGGTGATTAGTATTATAGCCAAACTCGAAATACCATTTATTATGCCTTAGTATTGTTCAAAGAACTTTACATGCGTCAACTCATTTACTCTTTACAATATAAGTATCAGGGCAATATGGTAATTATCTCCTTTTGACGTACAAAAATCTACCAAAAAACAAAAAAAAAAAAACTGAGACCCAGAGTTGCTAAGTAATTTATTCAAGAGATTAAGTGCTGAAGACAAAAGGTATACACTTGGGTCTGGTTTAACTATACCATAATGCCTGTTGGTCAAACCTGTTAGCTACTGTTGCCTCCCACAAGGAGGTGATTGAAATCCTCCAGGAAATATTACCTAGAAATACTGAACACCACAGGGCATGTGCTGGTTAGGTGTGCTGACAGTACCTATGGTCAGGGTCTACCTGAGCTGGAGCTCACCATGCACTGTGCTGGCTCAGAAAACTTGCAATAGGAGTGGGGGCTGATGAGCTTTAGATAGGAATTAACATTCATAGGGGTGCCTGGGTGGCTCAGTCGTTAAGCGTCTGCCTTCGGTTCAGGTCATGATCCCAGCGTCCTGGGATGGAGCCCCCAGGTCGGGCTCCCTGCTCCACAGGAAGCCTGCTTCTCCCTCTCCCACTCCCCCTGCTTGTGTTCCCTCTGTTGCTGTGTCTCTCTGTCAAATAAATAAATAAAATCTTTAAAAAAAAAGGAAGTAACATTCATAAAGTGAAAGTGACAGAAAGGGGTCTCAGGATATTCACATTAGGAAACCCCAGAAACAAAGATGGCAAAGAAGGAATATGAAAGTAGTATTTAGCGGCCAACTTACATAAGAGATAGATTTTTTTTATGTCTAGGAATTGTGGGAAACTGATTTGGACATGAAGTTGAGGAACAGATTGTGAACAGTCTAAGGATACACATTTGGATATGATATTGCAGAGGTTGAAAGAGGTATCAACAAGCCAGTAGTATTGAGGGAAATTAATCTGATAGTTTTTAGGTGCCTTTTGGGTAGGTACGTCTACAGGGAGTCTAATGCCTGAAAACCATTAAAGTGCTGAATATAACGATCTAAATATGGTGGTAGAAGCAAACATTGAAAAGAAACATGGATCCTTTAGAGGAACGTATGAATAGTTCATGGGTAGCTACTGAAATCTGTGTCAAAGAAAAGTGAGTTTTTAGAAATGGCTTCTGGGGTTAAACTAAATGAGAGAATATGGTACTACTGAAATAAACAGGATTCTTGTGAAAAATTGTTAAATGAAAACTTGGCGGATACCATAGTACAAAGTTATGTTTAAGTTGAAGGAAGAAATAACTAAACATAATAGAATAGTATCAAGGAGGAGTTTTGAATGTTTCTCTCACTGGAGCTTCTGAAAATTCTTCATTTTCATTCCTTTCTTTCTCCCTTTCCTCCCTCTCTCCACTCCCTTTATTTCTAGTTTTCCTCCTTCTCTCCTTCTCCCTCCCTCACTCTTCTCAAATTTATTCATTTTTTTAAGATAAATACTCATTAAGCACCTATTCTGTGAATATTTTTTCTTTTCTTTCTGGGTCAATAGCAATCTTATGAGTTAGCTTAACACTGGGATTAGATATGTGAGTTTCAAATCATGAAGTTAGCTTGTTCAGTCTGATAAACTACCACTTCATTTACATAGATGATGGAAATATCAATTTAATTATTAAGATGAATTTGAAACAAGTGTATGAATTATTTGCTGCAATAAATAAACCTGTACTCTATGGCCTAAAGGTTATTATAATCATATATCAAAAGTAAAGGTTGTGTGCATGAGTATGTGTATATGTAGGTGTGTTTGATGAGTGTGCAGGGACCCAGTGCCGATTATCGTATTACAAGTCAGTTCTTCCCAACAGCTGAGACTTAGGCTTGCTGGCCTTTTGAACTTCTTTCTGCCATTTGAGATAAGTTTATCAATTTGAACTCACATTTTCTTTTTAAGCCTGTTTTCTCCCCTAACTCCCCACTAATGTAGGAATCATTATTAATATTCTCCTTTTTTCCACATTGCAGGAGTGTTTAGTGATTTTTTTTTCCGTATACTTCTTGAGATTTAATTACTAACATTTGAATACCATATGTTTCTCCTCATCTTCCTCCAGGGTAAAAATTTGAATGTTTGCGCTGGTGCATATACAAACTTTTTTCATTGTTGCCGAACACAGTATACATATTAGAACTGTGTGTTTCTCCTGCTCCAGCAAACTGAATTGGTTTATCCTCTGAATGGTTACTTACTCATTTGTTTTGTGAGGGAAAGCTAAAAGGTTTAGGTAACTGCAGACTGAAGGTGAATTTAGAAGGACGTATGACTTAAGCCTTGTAATATTACAGAAAATATGCTATGTTTGTAAATGTGACTGATTTGTGTGTGTGTGATAAATATATATATATATATATATATATATATATATATATATATA